>NW_028319066.1:37500-337500 GCF_062004578.1 Staurois parvus
TCAGCTTGAGGATGAGCTGATCGAGAAAGAACAGTTTCTCTTTCTCGATCAGCCTTGTCCTGTCCAGTACACACCCCGCCCCCTAGTAAAACACTCCCCTCACTCCTATAACCCTTCCCTGCAAAATAAAGTTAACCCCTTCCTCCCCAGTGCCATTAGTACAGTGTCAGTTTTTTTTTTTTTGCACTGATCACTGTATTAGTGTTTTTAGGGATGTCAGTGACCCCAAGTCAGTACCACCCAATGTCAGAATGTCCGCCGCAGTCCCGCCATAATTCGCTGATCGCCGCCATAATTCGCTGATCGCCGCCATTATTAGTATAAAAAAAACCCTAAAAATCCCAGTATCTTACCCGCCATTTGTAAACGCTATAACTTTCACGTAAACCAAGTAATTTACACGTATTCGGGTTTTTTTTTAGCAAAGACATGTCGCAGAATGCATTTTGGCAGAAATTTGACTAAATTTGATTTTTGCATTTTTTTTTACTGGACATGTTTTATAGCAAAAAGTCCAAAATATTGTTTTTTTTCCTCAAAATTGTCAGCCTTTTTTTTTATAGCGCAAAAAATAAAAACCGCACAGGCAATCAAATACCACCGAAAGAAAGCTCAATTTGTGGGGGAAAAAAGGATGTAAATTTCATTTATGTACCATATTGCATGACCGCGCAATTGTCCGTTAAACTAGCGCAGCGCTGTATAGCTGAAAAATGGCATAAATTGCAGTATTTATACCATAGTTTGTAGACGCTATAACTTCCACACAAAGCAATCAATATACACTTATTGGGATTTTTTTTACCAAAAACATGGAGCAGAATACATTTTGGCCTAAATTTATAACCAACTTTGAGTTTACTATATATTTTTTATAGCTGAAAATAAAAAATATTGTTTTTCTTCAAAATTTTTGGCCTTTTTTTGTTTATAGCTTGAAAAATAAAAAGCACACAGATGATCAAATTACACCGAAAGAAAGCTCTATTTGTGTGAAAATAAGGACGTAAATTTAGTTTGGGTGCAGCATTGCATGACCGCGCAATTAGTTGAATTAGTGCAGCGCTGAGTAGCAAAAAGAGGCCTGGTCATTAAGGGGGGAAATCCTCTGGAGGTCAAGTGGTTAAGAACAGTTAACATTTGTTGACGTCCTCTATAACAGAAAATCTTCACTGGTTGACTTTTTTTTTTTTTCTCTTCTGGTTTATGAATGTCAACTGAAGCATGTTATCAGCCTCCAACAGCTCTTCTAATGAGTTCATAGCCCCTGATCATGTCCTGTAGCATGTTTGCACACTATGACCATCTCTTGTAGTATGCCTATAGTCTCTGACCGTCTTATGTTGCATGCCTGCAGTCAGCTTTCTGTAGAATTACATTTGTAAATGTGTGGCCCTTTCGGAAGTTGAGGCCCCTATATTCAGGAATGTTATAATGTTCTGTGCATTTAGGCACAGCTAGAGAACTGACCACACTGTGCTGTCGTGCCCAGTGTGGCCAGTTTTTAATAGGCAAGCAGAAGGACTGGTAGGAACACCAGGGATTTCACACAAAGGAAGAATTACAAAGAGAACAGGATGCTTTTTCATACAACTACATAGTACAAGCAGGCACATATCAGGAATACGAAATGTTGGGTTTACATACTCCTTAAGCTGATAATCCAAGTTGCTATTCTAGATACAGATGACTCGGAGTTCTCCTTTAGCAGCAGTCCAAAAGAAACTGTGATCTGTTTGTTCTTGCTGAATGATTGATTGAATAATATTAACAGTAACCAGCATTGCTTTTATTCCAGGAGAGTGAGATGCCAATTCATGAGTTATTAAGACTTTATGGCTACGGTAGCACAGTACCTCTACCTGGAGAAGAGGAGGAGGAAGAAGAGGATGATGAGGAAGAGGAGGACAATGATGGGAACAGCGGATGCAGCGGGGAGAATAAAGTGAGCATCAGACTACAGGAAACCAGTATAAAGGCAAATTCTGGCCGTAAAGCGGAGTCTTTCACTTCTAGTCAGGGCAAACTCATACACCTTACAGTGCATTGGATGCTTCAATGACTGAGAGGTGTGCATGCTGAAGCTGGCAAGCATCCCTGGTCTACTAAGTGAAGCAGTTGGTATCTCCTGACAGACTTGAGTTAAAGTAATTGTAAACCCACTTTTGTTAATCTTTACCGTTATAATAACGCTTACCTGTAGGTAAAATTGCCATTGCCGTGAAGAGTGTTTTTTTTTTTTTTTTTTTTTTTTTTTCTTTTCTTTTTTTTATGTTTACTACCACTTTAAGGGCTGGGATGCGGATTAAGAGTTCATTTCAGAGGTTCATGTAAGTATTTGGTTTCAAGTAGGTGGGGTCAGGGTGTACTTAAAGGGGAGTTCCTGCCCCCCTCTCCCAAAAATTAAGTCAGCAGTATTACAAATACTGTAGCTGCTGACTTTTAATATTGGGGCACTTACCTGTCCAGGGATCCAGCGGTGTCTTCACCCCGAGCTGATTCTTCAACCGGCTGTTGGGTGCTGGCGCCGGCATCTTGACTAAGAGAAGCCGCCGGTGAAGCCAATTATTTACTGTCTGGCTCTCTTCTCCTCACTGTGACAGCACGTGAGGAAAAGGCTGCCGATAACCAGCAAGTCTGTTTTCAATGTGATCAGCTGTGATTGGCCCTTTATTATGTTCTTTGATCAGCTGTGTCCTTTGGACACAGTGGTCACAGAGCGTGGTGGGGGAGGGGGTTCTGGGAGGATGTCCATAAACTAGTGGTTAAAACACACTGCAAGCACAGAAAAATTCTTGTTCTGCCAGAATTCCAGCGTGCTCTTAACTTCCTATAGCAAGCTGGCAACACTGCTTCTGCTATAATGAAGTCCCAATTAGACTGAATTTTTATTTTTTTTATTTTTCTCATATAAAAAATACACTTTTTAGCAGGGATGGCTCAGAAGTTAGGAACTGTTTCGGGTTTTTTTTTTTTTTTTTTTCGCTTATTTTGGTTGCCATAATTCCAATCTATGTGTTTTAGAAATGTTATGTTAAAATCTCGCTGATAGCAGAAATGAGCATTTTCCGGTGCTTCCAGTTCATAAACTACAAGACCCAGCATGCCCTGCTAGTGACCTGTCCTGGTTAAAGGTTGTGTTGTGCCCTTGGCTGATTTGGCTGGAACCTACTTGTTTCTGTGCACATACTAATGGGATTTTTTTTTTTTTTTTTAAGGATGAAACTGTCAAAGATTCATCTGGTCAAGAAGATGAGGCTCAATCCTCTGATGAGCCAGCGCCATCTGCTACTCAAGACGCACCAGAAGTTACCCGGTCTCGGCGATGCAAGTACTTTGATACCAGTAAGTCTCTCCTTTAGACTCTTGCTATTCCGTGTGATTGAGAGGTCATTCCGGGCTAATGTGAAATGAAAATGTATTTTTCTCAGATAACGAAATAGAAGAGGAGTCTGAAGATGACGAAGATTATATTCCTTCAGAAGACTGGAAAAAAGTAAACTTTTGAAATTGTCCTATTTCTTGAAATAGAGCCATGAGCCTATAATTCTCTTTCAGTTTTTGCATCTCAACACACACAAAGCTCTGGTTGTGGTATAGGCAGTTGTCTTGATGCTAAACCAAATCATGGCAGCTACATCGTGATTGGGTGATTTAAAGCAGAACTCCAGTTTGGATTCTTTTCTTCACTAATTCTTCCATGTT
Organism: Staurois parvus; assembly: GCF_062004578.1. Lineage (NCBI taxonomy): Eukaryota > Metazoa > Chordata > Amphibia > Anura > Ranidae > Staurois > Staurois parvus. Next base: position 41,206 of record NW_028319066.1, read on the forward strand.
CTGCATGCAAGGTACCCTTGTGCACTTTCCTCTGGCAGTAGCTTTTTAGGAACTTCCTGCTGCATATTTGAGCCTCAGCAGCTGCTTCCAGTCCATCAGAGTGTGGGCTTCCCCGCTTGGCAGAAATTGATGCTGTCAGAATACAATGTACAATGTTCCGCTGGGGTATGGAGGGAAGGTGGCCGGGATTCTTCCATCCACCTTGTTTGTTTTTTTTTTTTTTTTTTTTTTTCCCATTCAGCCTGTTGGCTGAATGAAGAACAATCAACAGTGTATGGCAAGCTTTAAGTATTCCTTGCAAACCTACATAAAAAATGAACAGATTCCTCCATCTATGCTGTCCTGCGTGAATGGACGAATCTGTACTGTATTGTGGCAGCTGTCAGAATACCCAAACAGTGACTGCATCTGATGCAACCATTGTTTGGCCAACAATTTCCTGCCCTGCTCCTTCAAATTTTTAATTGAAGAACATTGGGAGGTAGGGTGCCAACAGGGCCTCCCACTATTTTGGCTGTTTTAGCAGGTATGGCCAGCTTCATTCCTTAAATTGATTTTTAAACCCCTGTCGGCGTTCCTCCCCCTCTGCCCAGAGGAAACCATCGCTGCAGCCTTTGGGTGTACAGCAGCCTGTCAGGCTGCAGGTATACTCAGACTGTAGTGCCAGCTTGCTCCAGTGTCCCTGATCACTGCCCCAGAGTAATGCCAACAAACAATTAAGCCAGCCTATCACCTGTCCCAGTTCTCACAATGACACCGACATACACCAAACCAACATCACTGCCATACCCCATACCAGCGCCCTGATCACTGCCATACATCATACCAGCGCCCTGATCACTGCCATACACCATACCAGCGCCCTGATCACTGCCATACACCATACCAGCGCTGCCATACACCATACACCATACCAGCGCCCTGATCACTGCCATACACTATACCAGCGCCCTGATCACTGCCATACAGCATACCAGCGCCCTGACCACTGCCATACCCCATACCAGCGCCCTGATCACTGCCATACAGCATACCAGCGCCCTGATCACTGCCATACAGCATACCAGCGCCCTGATCACTGCCATACAGCATACCAGCGCCCTGATCACTGCCATACAGCATACCAGCGCCCTGATCACTGCCATACAGCATACCAGCGCCCTGATCACTGCCATACAGCATACCAGCGCCCTGATCACTGCCATACAGCATACCAGCGCCCTGATCACTGCCATACAGCATACCAGCGCCCTGATCACTGCCATACAGCATACCAGCGCCCTGATCACTGCCATACAGCATACCAGCGCCCTGATCACTGCCATACAGCATACCAGCGCCCTGATCACTGCCATACAGCATACCAGCGCCCTGATCACTGCCATACAGCATACCAGCGCCCTGATCACTGCCATACAGCATACCAGCGCCCTGATCACTGCCATACATCATACCAGCGCCCTGATCACTGCCATACATCATACCAGCGCCCTGATCACTGCCATACATCATACCGGCGCCCTGATCACTGCCATACATCATACCGGCGTCCTGATCACTGCCAGACATCACACCAGCACCCTGATCACTGCCAGACATCATACCGGCGCCCTGATCACTGCCAGACATCATACCGGTGTCCTGATCACTGCCAGACATCACACCAGCACCCTGATCACTGCCAGACATCATACCAGCGCCCTGATCACTGCCATACATCATACCGGCGCCCTGATCACTGCCAGACATCACACCAGCACCCTGATCACTGCCAGACATCATACCAGCGCCCTGATCACTGCCATACATCATACCGGCGTCCTGATCACTGCCAGACATCACACCAGCACCCTGATCACTGCCATACATCATACCGGCATCCTGATCACTGCCAGACATCACACCAGCACCCTGATCACTGCCATACATCATACCGGTGTCCTGATCACTGCCAGACATCACACCGGTGTCCTCATCACTGCCAGACATCATACCGGCGCCCTGATCACTGCCAGACATCATACCGGCGCCCTGATCACTGCCAGACATCATACCAGCGCCCTGATCACTGCCATACACCATACCAGCGCCCTGATCACCGCCAGACATCATACCAGCGTGCCGCATTTTATGGTCTTGACTAATCAATTTTCAAATATATATCCCATAGACTGTATATTCTATAACACTCATGCTAACTAAATAATATACACTGTTTTGTATTATGTTTACCTAAAAAATGTAGCAGAATACATTTTGGCCTGAATTTATGAATTAATATTATTTGCTAAATTTTATAACAAAATCTAAGCAAAAGAAAAAAATAATTAAGTGTGAGATAGCTGAAAGTTGGCCTGAACTGTAAAGGGGTGAAAGTGCCCATACATAAAGTTGTTAAGATGAGATTGGTTGTCATGTGAACAAACTCCTTGCACTTTACACTTGCAGACCTTTTCAATAAGTTTGCTTGTAAATGTCATTGTTCATTCCATGTTCATCGTTTTTCAATGTTCAGATGTACATTTGACAGCATTGCTTAATTTGTGTCCTTTCAGGAGATAATGGTGGGTTCTATGTTCCAAGCCGAAATCCCTGCTGGCATTAGCAAATATCGAGAAACAGAGAAAGGTGAGCAGCGCAAAAGAGTCTTTCATTATGACCAGATTGCTTTTTCCCACTTCATAAAAGCTAATTCTTCCAAGGCAGATTTTATGAGTCAACCATTGTCTTTGTAGCTGTTAGTGACTAGTCCATGCATGTTGTACATTTTACTTTTATCTTTTTTTTAATAGTGTTTAAAGTAGTATTAAACCGTCAGCTTTGTTTGCAGCAATCTATTCTGGACCATTAAGAAAAGGCACTTTTCAAATCATGTCTCTAATGACTTGCAGTCAGATGTTGTAAAATCCGTTCCCTCTAAGTCAGCATCTCCAGACACCCGGTCTGGAAGGGCGCATTGAACTTTTTACAGCATTGTCACTTGACTGGCTGCATCAAGGCTACCTTTCCCATCATTCCTTGCTCCCTGTCAGCTTATAATTTGACACCTGACTCCTTGTATTCCACACAAAAATACTTACCTGCCACTTTATTAGGTACACTTTGCTAGTACCAAGTTGGACCCCCTTTTGACTACAGAACTGCCTTCATTCTTGGTGGCTAAAGCTGGCCATACACGTGTAGATTTTCAGACGATAATATTCTTATGAAAATTCTTTGAACATTCAGTGAGTGGATGAATGTCATCCGAAAATTGGCTTTTGCTTTTAACATTTGAGTTTAAAATGAATGTAATTTCTGAACGATAACCACATATACTGGCTGAAATGAGAAGTTTTCTTTCCTGCCTCTTCAAAATTTCCCAGCAAATCAAACGAATATTCTTGAAATGAAAATTCTAGAATAAAAATCTGTATGTGTATGGCCAGCTTTAGATTCAACGAGGTGTTGGAAACATTCCTCAGAGATTTTGTTCCATATTGACATGAGTTACTGTTGCCTTTCTATCAACTCAAACCAGTATGCCCAGTCTTCTTTAACCTCTGACATCAACAAGGTATTGTCGTCCACAAAACTGCCGCTTACTGGATATTTTCTCTTTTTCGGACCATTCTCTGTAAACCATAGAGATGGTTGTGCATGAAAATCCCAGTAGATCGGCAGTTTCTGTAATACTCAGACCAGCCTGTCTGGCACCAACAACCATGTCACGTTCAAAGTCACTTAAATCCCCTGCTGCCATGTGATTGGCTGATTAGCAATAAACAATAAAGTGGCCAGTAAATGTAGTTTAAATTACACCTTGTATGTACAGGGTCGGGGTCCCTCTCTCTCTCTCCCTCTCCCCCCCCCCCCTCTCCCCCCCCCTCTCCCCCCCCCTCTCCCCCTCTCCCCCCCCCCTCCCCCCCCCCTCTCCCCCTCTCCCCCCCCCCTCTCCCCCCCCTCCCCCCCCTCCCCCTCTCCCCCCCCTCCCCCCCCCCCTCTCTCTCTCTCTCTCTCTCTCTCTCTCTCTCTCGAGAGAGAGAGAGAGAGAGAGAGAGAGAGAGAGAGAGAGAGAGAGAGAGAGAGAGAGAGAGAGAGAGAGAGGGGGGTCAATCACTGCCACAGATTGGCACGTGCCTGCTATTTTCTGGATAGACCATGCCGGCTTGGAAGCCGGAGTTGGTCAAATTCCTAGGGAGTGGAGCAGAAAAGTGGCTTCAGAACTGTGCCTGTATGTATCCTGCATCGAGTGTCTGCACTTTAGGATGTTATCCTAGCCAGGGGTGGTCTTGTAATGGTGGCTGCATGAGACCCCGCATTAACGGCTTCAAAAGGAAAGAGGAAAAAAAAAAAAAAGAGTGATTGTCTGCTATATTATATGGGTTTTGAAACATGGATCCCAAAAGCTGTCACCTGGGAGGCAAATTTCAAGGGGTGAGGGTATAAAGGCCCATTTCACACGATGGGTCTGATCGGGTCCACATGTCGGTTTTTTAGGTGGACTTGATCAGGCAGTCCATTCACCTCTATGGATTGGCAGCTGTAAATGGACTGCTAGAAAGGTCCCAGGCAAAGTGCAGTTGATATTAGTCCTCCTTGGACAGGAGTTGATGCTACAGAGGAAGCATCAGCTTATGCGGCTCCTGCTCTTGGACCACGTCTGGTCCAAGATTGAGCACCCCTGGCCTATAGGCTTGCAGAGACACAAAAAAAAATCAAAAGATGGTAATTTTACCACCATTGGAAATTGTAACTTGGTGTACAACAGCAGTACATAATTATGAGCACAAAGACTGCTTATAAGAATCTTTCCGGTAAGATCAAGAATTATCCTAGAACGAACAAAGAAAGGATGTACAAGGAAGAAGTAGTAGAGAACAGAAAAAGGGAGAGATATGCCTGCCCACGAGTCAATCACTGCTCACCTACACTTCTGCCCCTAGCCATCCCCAGAGTTCATTTTTAATCGATAAAGGTTCAAATTGGGAACCCATATAACCAACTGGTAACACGGGACAAAATCAGGATATGTGGTAGACAAATGAACGAAGGAGTTCATCAAATGTTTAGATGTTGTTTTATTGTACTGAACAGAATTCAACAGAATTTGATTGGATGTTTTATGATACAGTGTATGAAAACGATGACCAGTTACTGTGGAATCCAGATTATGTTGTAGAGGAAAGAGTGATAGACTTTTTGATAGAGGCATCGAAGAGAACTGGCGAGGAAAAGGGACTGGACGCCATTCCTGAAGGGGCACACATAAAGGACAATGAACAGGTACTGGAGAACCACAAGTAGTGTGTCTGCCATGCACGATGTGTTGTATTAAGTACTTTCCTGTTGCTTCCCATTTGTATGGTTCAAGCAAAATAATTTTCCTTTTGATTTTTCCATCTTGACTTGCCCCCTGTGTTTGTTATTCTGTTTGGGCTTCCTTGTTTGGAGAACTGTAGTGATTTTGAATCGGGTCAAATGCAGAACTGTGGGTGGTCACTGCTATCTGACTTTGTCCCCCATTGGGTACTGTAGTTCCTCCTGAAGGCCACTAGAAGACAGAGTAGTGTCAGTAGCAGCCTACCATGGAAGCTGAACTCCAAATAGCTAAATACACAGATAAAATACTTATATGAGAGTTGTTTTACCTGCCAAACGATTTGCATTTCTGTCTATCCAGTCCTGAGATTACACAGTTTGGCCATACAGTGTGCAGCCCTGTCTTGCAGGTTTTGTCTCCCTCATTCTTCTCTCGCCCTCTATCAGCAAAGAATCCTTGTACTGCAGCACAGCTCGTTTGGCTCCTTATACTGCATGCTCAGTCAGGGACTGCAAGAGGCTGATAAAGATCAAATTCAGGGAATTACACTGCTTGCATAAAAGAAAAAGCTATATTATTAAAGTGGAGCTATACTTCACTGCAGTGATGTGGTGTCCCAGAGCCCCATCCGGCCACTGACATCTTTCAGGCATCTGGGTACTGATCGCCGGCTGCTTTCATTAGCCGGGAGGAGATGACGTCACTCTGGGGCATATTAGCATTGCCGAAATTGTACAACGAGTTGCGCTTGTACAGGGGCGAACAGACAGGTAAAAAACTTGCAGGTAAGTAACATTTAACCACTTGCCGTCCGCCTGCTGTTTATAAACGGCAGGGCGGTGGCACTCCAGGGGCGGGTTGCCGTTCATAAACGGCACCCGCCTTTTCTAGCTGTGCGCGCTCCCTGGAAGCGCGCACCACCGCGATCCGGTGCCCGCTGTGTCCTCTGGACACAGTGAAACACCGATCGTCGGACGGGACCTCTGTACGAGTCCCAATCATGTGATCACTGATTGGCGAATCAGTGATCACATGCAAAGTAGTAAGCAAGATGTCACTTGTGACATCATTGCTTACTACGTGTGAAATCTGTGAATGATCACAGAGGTCACATGGTACAAGGATATTCACAACAGCCTTGTACCATGTGACAAGCTGTGACCACTCACAGCTCACTCAGTAATTCTCAATGACTGCAAGAATGCAGACAGAGAGAAAGAGAAATGATTGCTTTTACGTCCTATAAGGGTTTAAAAGCAATCAGTGTAAAAAAAAAAAAAAAATCTTCATCACCCCCCGCAAGTAGTACAGTGTCACCATGGTGACACTGTACTGCTAGGGTAACAGTATGTAAAAAAAAAAAAATATAAAAATGTAAAAAAAAAGTTTAAAAATTATAATTTTTGGTTATAAACTAATTTGGATTTTTTTTTTACTAAAAAAATAATGGAATAAATTTTGGCCAAGATTTATGATGAAATATTATTTATTTGCAAAATTTTATTTAAAAAAACACTTTTTTTCAAAATTTTTGGACATTTTCATTTACATAGTAAAAAAAATTAAAATCCCAGCGGTGAATAAATACCACCAAAATAAAGCTTTATCTGTCTCAAAAAAATGGTAAAAAATTCATATGGGTACAGTATTACATGACCGCGCAATTGTCATTCAAAGTGTGATAGCGCTGAAAGCTAAAAATTGCCCTGGACAGGAAGGGGTAAAAGTGTCCGGACAGGAAGTGGTTAAAGCAGAATTCCGGACAAAAGTTTTTCTGCTGTGCCCACACTGCATGGAATAACTGCTTGTTTTGCTTAGGGGGGCCGGGACACAGTGGAGATATACTCACCTGTCCCGCCGATCCTCCCCGCAGAAGACCACTTCCTTCAGCTCCTGCCCCCCCCTGCTGTCCAGCGGTCTTGTAAATGGACTATTTCTGACGTCAGCACGCTCCATAGACAGGAACAGCCCACCGCTGGACATTGGAGCAGCATGGTTTCCAGAGGATCGGTGGGTACGAGCTCACCCCTAGAAAAAACGAGCAGCTGATCCATGCAGTGGGTGCCCCCGATGAAACATTTTTTTTTTTTGACTGGAGTTCTGATTTACCCCCGGTTCACATCTATGCCACGTTTTGCACATTTGAATGGACTCCCGTGCCCCGGGACACGTAGGGAAAGAAGACCCTGCACTTCTTTGGAAAACACAGCCCGCACGGGAACCTCGGTTCCCAGTAAGGTTGCGTTTCCCGGTGCAGTCGGTGTGCCATTAGAAGTAATGGCACCCACCCGTGGGTCCGCAATTCTCTGTGCAGGGGGTGCGGCTGCACGGATTTTTGTGCGGATCCACAGCGACACCACCCGCATAGATGTGAACCGGGGGTTAATGCAGAAGAAACGTAGAATGACTCTTCTGTATTAAAAATCCTGCCTAATCCACAACTTTATATTTTTTTTTCATTAAAAACAGAGCTGCAATGTTAGGTGTATTTGTGCCTGGAGTTCAGCTTTTAAATAGCACTTCACAGCCAGTGTATGCAGACCTTGAAGTGCCAAATAGAAGAGGCTCTGGAAAAAGTTACAAATATTTTGTGAGAAAAAAACTATAGCAATTATTTGATACAGTAATTTTAGTAAGGTAAATGTCATTTTAGACCAAGTTTGTCAAAACAGTCTCTCCTAATGTTTAAACAATTATGTAGATATTCGCTAAAGACAGCTTCAAAATTCTATACAGCGCTAATGGATTTTTGGCTTGCGGGATACTCCCTAGGATACACACAGCACTGTCTGTGTGGTTGGACCTGCTAGTATTAGAGGATGTCTAAACCTAAGCACTAAATGTTACATGTTGCAGCTTACCGGATCTTAGATGTGACGGCTCCTTTAGTTTTCTTTTTACAAGCTTTCTTTCCTTTATTTTGACATGGGGACCCTGCCAGTAACATACTACCTGTCCTAGGGTTGGCAGGAAGTGTCCACTCGCTCACTCTACTCTAGAGTTGTCACTGTAGGACAGGTAGTGTGTCCTACAGAACTCACCCCCCCCCCCCCTGCTCATATCAATAACATAGTATAGTGGAGAGGGATTTTTTTTCTTTGGCTGATGGCATTGCATAAGATAACACTGCATAGCAATGTGGATGGCACTAGATTTCCAGCAAGATCTACAGGTATTTATTGCACTTCTCAAACAAATATAAAATCTCTGTCATTGGTTTAACCATTAGCCGCCTGGCCAATGGCCGTTTGGCGGCTTCAGATGTCTCTTCACTCCAGGTGCACACCATTTGGCGTGCTCCCGCACATGCGCCGTTTGCGCTAATGCAGAGCGGCGCAGCAGTGCGATCTGTCACCGGCCGTGCACCTCGGACACGGCCGATGACAGATCCGAGTACCGGTTCCCGTTGCTGGTACCATGTGACCTGCTGTGACCAATCACAGCAGGTCACATGACAGTTGTATACAATGGATGGCTTCATTCATGATGTCATCCATTGTATACTAGTGCCTAGCTGTGAATGGTCACAGCTAATCACAAGCACATGTCATGTGATTAGCTGTGACCAAATCACAGCTAAGCACAAAAAAAAACAAAAAACAAAACTGAATGAATCGATTTCATTCAGGTAAATGCTTGCTTATAGCAAAGTAATTCTTTGCTATAAGCAAATTGTGTAAAAAAACAAACAAAAAAAAAACCAAATACTGATCACTTCCCCAAAGTAGTACAATGTTACTATGGTAACATTGTACTACTTTGGTCATAGTAAAATATGAAAAAAAATCTTTAAAAATATGAAAAAAAAGTAATAAAAAATTAAATATAATAAAAAAATGAAAATATACATATATTTTTTTTTCATACTGTCACCAGTCAGTGTCCCTGTTAACCGCCATGCCAGTTATATGATGACGCTGTACTGCACTGGTGACAGTATGTAAAAAAAAAAATAGTGAAAATAATTGTTTTAATTTTTTTATTTTCCGAAAAATTATGACAAAAATATACAACTTCAAAAAACTCGCCATGCCTCTTATGAAGTACGTCGGACTGTCTACTCTGCAAAAAGGGGTCATTTGTGGGATATCTGTACTGTTCTGACATTTGGGGGATATCTGTACTATTCTGACATTCTTGGACCTCAAGAAATTAGATTGGCTGTCAGTACTTCAGGATTGATCAATATTCAGATCTATACCATAGTTTGTGAACTCTATAACCTTCCTACAAACTAAAAAATACATCCTAATTTGGGTTATTTTCACCAAAGACATGTAGCAGAATACATCTCAGCCTAAATTTATGAAGAACAATTATTTATTTGTAAACTTTTATAACCGAAACAAAGAAAATGTGTTTTTTTTTTTTCAAAATTTTTGGTCTTTTTTTGTTAATTTAGCAAAAAATAAAAACCCCGGCGGTGATTAAATACCACCAAAAGAAAGCTCTAGTTGTATGAAGAAAATGATAAAATTTTAGTTTGGGTACAGTGTTGTATGACCGCGCAATTGTCATTCAAAGTGTGAGAGCGCTGAAACCTGAAAAATGGCCTGGGCAGGAAGGTGTAAAATTGCCCGGTATTGAAAAGGTTAAGAGAGACCAAGCAAGGGCAGTTGATTGATGTTTATATAGTTTAATCCATAGAACTCCATTCTGACTCTGATTGTTGCCTTCTAGGCCCTTTATGAGCTGGTGAAATGTAACTTTGACACAGAAGAAGCACTGAGAAGATTAAGGTTTAATGTGAAAGCAGCACGTGGTAAGCAACCATCTTCTGAAAACCAGGACAATAAGGCTGTAGTTACACCTGAGCATCACGTTTTTGAGCCTTTTTTTGGGGGCATTTTATTGTGCGTTTTTATACAGCGCTTTTAAAACATTTTTGAGCTTTGACGCTTGTTCAGCACTGATGGGCGCTGAAGGGCGGCACTGAAGGGCGGCACTGATGGGCACTGGTGGGAGGCACTGCTGGGAGGCACTGATGATCAGTGCAGATGTCCTCTGTGTCATTTGCTGGTTATCGGCAGTACTTTCCTCAGGCTGTGACAAGTGCTGCTGATAACCGGCAACTGTATTTACGTTGTGTTCTGCTGTGTTATTGGACAGAGCTTATCATGTGGTAAAAGGCCGCTGTGATTGGCCTTTGACCTCATCATGTGATCAGCTGTGTCCATAGAACACAGCAATCAGGGAGAGCATGATTTGCACGTGGGACACACAGACGGGCGCATTCTGGGATGACATCATATGATGCCTTCCCAGAACTGGACAACCACGCTGTAGCCATCACTTGGCTATAGTGCGGTTGGCAAGTGGTCAATAGCCAGAAGAGAGTAAAAATAATTTGTTTCATTGCTTGTTGCTAGGTTTTTCAGCTTTTTTTAGCTTTTCTATCAGCTTTTATTTAATTTTTAATTTATTTTTTTGTTAGGGTAAGGGTTTAGAACGTGTTTGAGTTTGAGGTCAAAGAGTGTGTGGACAAAGTTAGGGTTTGGGGTTAAGGGTTAGGTGCTTGGGTCAAGCGTTGGGAGTTAGTGGTTAATATTTTTTTTTATTGTCATAATTTTTTTTAGGGTTTTAATTTATATTTTTTCTTAGGGGGGGTAAGGAGGTATTATTTATTATTACATATTTATGTAAGATTATTATTATTTGTGTATTTATCTTCTTTATTCATTTGTCACTATTTTTTTTAATTATTTCATTTGAGCAGAAAAAGGCTCCAAAAACGTGCAAATCATGCGTTTCCATTATTTTCTATGGAATTAAAAATGGGGGGAAAAAAAGCTTGAGAACTGGTTTGAGCTTCAGCCGTTTGCCTTCAGGCTACTTGAAGTGGAGATGTGAACCATCTCCATTTGAGAATTATTATTTTTTTTCTCCTCAAGAATTTTGGAGCTTCGAGCTACGAATCGCTCAGGTGTGAACAGAGCCTAAATGTTTTTTTGCTCCCACTATGTACTATTTTTTGTTGTGACAGAATTCTGCAGCTCCAGGTTAAAAAAAAAAAGAATAAAAATGTAATGTTTTTTTCTATACTTTCCTCAGAAGAGCTGTCTATTTGGACAGAGGAAGAGTGTCGGAATTTTGAGCAAGGGCTTAAAGCATATGGAAAAGATTTCCACCTGATTCAGGCAAATAAGGTAAATGGCAATTTACCAGTTTTATTGACAAAGACTTCAGACAAAGGGGAGAGATTTTTGCTTTGTAATGGTTGGTCAATAGATTATTATTATTATATTTTTGTGATTTATAGCCTTGGTGTAAAGGGCATTAAAAGCTTATCGATGCAAAAAAACTCTAGTTTTTATTTTAAAGTGGTTGTAAAGGCTCAAGGTAAAGGTAAAAAACCTCTGTGCAGCATCCTCCCCATCCCCCCTACTACTCACCTAAGTCCTCCTTTGATCCAGTGATGTGCACTGGAGTCTCGGCTATCCCATGATTCCTTCTTCTCATTGGCTGGGACAGAAGCGGAAGCCATTGGCTCCCACTGCTGCAAGTAACAGCCAGTGAGCCAATGAGAAGAGAGGGGGCGGGGCCCAGTGGCTTCGTGTGTGAATGGATACACGGAGCAGCGAGTGCCCCCATAGCAAGCTGCTTGCTGTGGGGGCACCCTACAGGAGGGGAGGGACCAGGAGCGCTGGCAGGGGACCTGAGAAGAGGAGGATCTAGGCTGCTCTGTGCAAACCACTGCACACAGCAGGTAAGTATAGACGTTTTGTTAGTTAAAAAAAAAAAAGCCTTCAGAATCACGTTAAGCTCATAATGAGCTAGACATATTTTTCATATTTTAGAGACAGTCGGTTGAGGGCAGAGTGGCATCGACTGCTGATAGCCCAGCCCTCCCAAGCAAGGTGTGTACGTTGTGCCCGCCAGTGTGTGACCAGTTACCAGGCACAAACATTGTCAGGTAGGGGCTGTGAAGTCATTCACATACGTAAGCTCTCACAGTGGACCGCTGGACCAGGGATGCCGCAAGGGAACATGAATTTGAGCATACCTTGCTGGGGGAAGGGGGGGGGGGTAGGCAGGCGCTCTAGAGCCACTGTCCCTTCGCCCTCAATAGACCGGAAAGTAGAAAGCATTAAAGGAGCTACACCAAGGAGTGATTTTTTTTTTATGAATTAAATAATCAATAGTTTAAAAGAGCCAACATGTTTTGGGATTCACACATTCACCTTTCATCAGTGCTTGAGTATGCAACTAAAAGTGGACTTTCTACTCTTCCTCCCACAACCGCCCTTGAGGGGAACCTGGTACACAGGTACCTGCTTCCACTTCGGTCAGATCGCTGTGGTGAATCCACTGGAAGTTCTCTGCCCCCCCCCCCCCCCCCCACCTGCAACCTTCTGGGCCATTCACAGTTCCCAGAAGGCTGCGGGACCATTCACAAAGCGCAGTATGGCTCACGCATGTACAGTAGGAAACCACCTGTGAACCTGTACGGAGTCACGGCTGACTACCCACAGTTGACATGCCGGCATCGGGGACCCGAAGACCAGTGAAGAACCGGCCTGGGTGAGGATGGTGTTGGATCCTTGGGCAGGTAAGTGTCAAATGTCAGCAGCTAAAGTTTTTGTAGCTGCTGACTTTTAATTTTTACACAAGTAACTGAAGCTCCTTCTTTTTAAAAATTTCCTAGATGGTTTTTAGAGCTCAGATCAACTATTGCCATCTGTAAGTAATGCACCATGCAGGAAGTAGCCTCACCGAAGTAATTCAGCTTAATAAATGACAAAGATAGAGAGAAAACAGGTGGCGCGCACACCTAGTGCATTATCCAAGGTTTATTGTAGGTGAAAGAATAATAAAAACATACTCACAGATGAAGCATGTATCTAAAAAGCATAGAAAAATGACAATGGCCACAACGGCAGGCAAGGTGTTCTCACTGTCAGTGCGGTCAAATGGCTGATGCGTTTCGGGGACGAATCCCTTTCCTCAGAGCTGATAACCAACCTCTGATGCTGATGTATGATGAATGGAAAGTAAGAGCCTTGCTGTTGATGCCTGAGTATTTCCCCACAGGCATAAAGCACACTCCCACACCATCCCACTCAGCTCTGAGGAAAGGGATTCGTTCCCGAAACGCGTCAGCCATTTGACCGCACTGACAGTGAGAACACCTTGCCTACCGTTGTGGCCATTGTCATTTTTCTATGCTTTTTAGATACATGCTTCGTCTGTGAGTATGTGTTTTTATTTTTCTTTCACTCCTACAATAAACCTTGGATAATGCACTAGGTGTGTGCGCCACCTGTTTTCTCTCTATCCAGTGGCTGATTTCCCCGTCTGAGGAGGGCTGCACCCCTGAAGCATTTCTTTTTGGTTGTCGCTGTCCTGGTACCCTTGGCTTCCCTTTTGGCTGTGCATATCCTGAGGAGCTGAAGAGTACATATAATGACAAACACTAGCATTGGATATTGATAATCTGAGATCTAGCACATCTTATGCATGGACAGGAGACTGTGAATTTTCCCTGGACAAGAAAAGAGAAAGTCTCTTCACTAAGTCTAGCCCAACCACCAACTCACTTTTAAACTCCTTTCCTGGCACTCCATTCTTCTTTTGAAGCCACTGCAAAATACGTGCCATTTCTGGGCATGGGATGGGGCATGTGACTTTCTCCCTTGATGTACGACCCTACAGGCAAGAACAACAGGGCTAATTCTAGTAGAAGCCAGTAAACCTACAAATATGTACTTATGATGGGTAGGAAATGCATGCAAACATGGAGAGAGATATAAACTCTAGGAAGGCAGGGTTCCTTCTGAGACTCCTGCATACACCAACTCTGGCACTGTAAAAGAAACCCACCATACCACTGTCTTATTCCTATAGGAGATCCTTGTGTGATGCAGCATGTAGCCTTGTGTACCTGATTTGGCGAATGTTGCCTTATCTCCACCCCTCATACTTTTATAATAGGTAAGAACGCGGTCTGTCGGCGAGTGTGTGGCTTTTTATTACATGTGGAAGAAGTCCGAGCGATACGACTTCTTTGCCCAGCAAACCCGATTCGGCAAAAAGAAGTACAACCTTCACCCCGGCGTCACGTAAGTACTTTGTATAGAAAGAGAAGAATGAGGCTGCGTGTAGGTCTTTGATATGAGTTGCATAGTGTTACAGTTTGAAGGAAGTCGCTAAACAGCATTCTGTACAAATGACAAAGAATGAGGCACCTTTACAAAGTAACTGCATTTAAATTAATAGGTCTAGGTCTCATACACACAGGGGGTCTCATATACACAAGATGCCACTTTTAGGGGGCATCAGGCGTTTTTTTTTTTTTACTGCTTCTAAACTGCCCTTTCTGTTATCCTATGTGTCCGTGCACACACAGACTTTTAGAAGCTTTTATGTAGGCCATAGACGGGCCATTTATCGTCCAAATTGTCAGCCGATAAACGAAAAATCGGTCGTTGCCGATGCTCCCTCCCATGTCCACGAAAAACGGACGTTTTTCGTGGATTTTCCAGCATGACCGATAAAAATAAATGAGAAGATCCGTGAAAAACGGCCGACAGGCTGGCCCCACTGACTGCGTGAATATCGGCCGATTTTTCGTGCGGACGAAAATTCAGCCAATAAACGACCCGTCTATGGCCTGCATTAGTAGCAGTAGTGTTTACCGGCACTTTTTGGATTGAATTACTGAAATTAACTTTTTGATCTAATTTATTGAGATGCACCTGTGTAATGAATACATACCAAGCAGAGTAGTGAGTAAATAGAAAAGGCATACAGTAAAGTCCAAGCCACAATACAATGTACATACACAAAGAAAGGCCTAAGGAAATGCTGTATGCAAGATTAGCATTCTTTATCACAAAATCCAACATACAGTATATCTTGTATTGACTACAAAAGCCTCTCAAAATATTTCTGAATAAATATAAAAAACAAATGACAATGTTGTCAGCCAATGCAAATCACTTACTCCTGTGTACAACAATAAAACAGAAAGGGGTTTTGGTACCTAGGGCACAGTATGTCAGCAGTACACTGTTAAGAGTCCCCATCTTTGCATCAGAAGGCATCTGGAATATGAACTGTAGAAAATGCCTAGGCTGCAGGATGGTCTTGACTCTTTAGCCAAATGTTAAAGAATAATTCCAGGCATAACTATATTATATATAGTTTTGTTGATTCACCTTGGACCATAAGGTATATAGACCATACCTGGCCAATGCTCCTGGAAGCTGCAAATCACTGAAGTAGAAACAACTGCTCTAGTGATCTTCACTTGCTTCTGGGTCCTGTGCCGAGTGGCCAGTCTGATTCATTCTGAACACAGGAGGGTGGCCAAGGCAGCACAGGCGCCATTCAGAGAATCCTTTACGTTTTCTGAATGAATGCAAAGCATTCTCTGATGAATCAAGGTGCAGAGCGTGGCGTCACCGCTCAGAGACGCGTGGCGTCACCGCTCAGAGACGCGTGGCGTCACCGCTCAGAGACGCGTGGCAGATTTTAAAGACTACCCAAATGATATGTGCAGCACAATGCATATAGCTTTGGATGGGCACAAGTTCACAGGCTGAATATCCATGTATATGTGTGCATCATAATTCATATATGCAGACCACAATGTAAGGAAAGGGGATTTGTTGTCTAAATATGATATGTTTATGATTTTGTAATATAGAATGCTTAGTTTGCATACAGCATTCCCTTAGTCCCTTGTCTTTCTTTTTGTGTGCAATGCAGAGGACAAAAGAATACTGACCAGTATTGGCTGTGGTCTACCTGCAGCTGATCCTTTCTTCATGACTGGCTTACCATGTTTTGTTCTGCACTGTGTCTCTGGGTGGAAGCAATCATCTTGGTAGAGGATCAGGGCTTTGCTTCCTCACATCAGAGCTGCCCCCCCCTCAAATGACTGATGAGGGATCCACTGTAAGAAGCAACAGGAGAGGTAAAAGAAGCAAAGATGCTCAGAACAAATAAGCAGGGAGATGCATGCAGTACAGATTTCTTTCCAGCAAGCTGCTGTTAAGAATAGCCTTGCAGTGGAGGACGTCCACACAGGTATATCTTCCATCTATGTATGGTTTACTGCGTAGTAGCAGTGTACACTAGATCAGGCCTTGAAATTTCCACTCGCCTGCTTGCATTTCGCAAGTGGAAATCACAGGGGGCGAGGGCCAGATCGATCAAACAGCTGATGGATATGGAGTGGGGTGCCGGCACCAGAGGCGGAATAAGCTTTCAGCATGAAGCAATCACACACTACCCAAGGGCCCAGAGTCCTTAGGAGTTCCTATGACAGGCTCCTGACAGGATGGGGAGGGGCCGCAGGGTGGATTCTGCAAGCGTGCTACGAGTCCGGTCCGGTGAGAGGAGAGAGTGACTGACAGCCCAAGGAGGAGGAGAATCCACAGACTGGTGAGAACTCCGCATATAACAGCGGGAGGAAAGGGAGAAATTTCTGTGACCGGAGTGCTGAGAAACAGAGTGTGACAGGCTGAGAGAGCCAGAGGGGAGACGTGTGTGTGTGTGTGTGTGTGTGTGTCTGTGTGTCTGTGTGTGTGTGTCTGTGTGTGTGTGTGTGTGTGTCTGTGTGTGTGTGTCTGTATGTGTGTGTGTGTCTGTATGTGTGTGTGTGTCTGTATGTGTGTGTGTGTCTGTGTGTGTGTGTGTGTCTGTATGTGTGTGTGTCTGTATGTGTGTGTGTGTGTGTCTGTATGTGTGTGTGTGTGTCTGTCTGTATGTGTGTGTGGTGGCTCTGTATTCACTTTATGTAGTAGGGGGCCCTGTGTGTGTTCTGGGGGGGCGCATTGTACCATAATGGAGACCATGTGTTCTAAGTGAGGGGTTGTGTGCTCATTATAACCTCAAATTATGGGGGGATGGTGCCATAATTGTGAGTAGCAGGAATACCAATCGCCCCCCTCTTTTTCTCTCACCCCCTTCTCTCTCACCCCCCTTTCTTTTTTTTAAAAGGAGGTAGAGGACATGGCTATAAGGGGGGGGGGGGAGTGAAGGAGGGTAAATATTTCTGTAACTGTATTCTGCATAAAACATTTAACAATGTCATTTAATGAGAGAGTTTACGAGGGAGTGTTTAGGGGAGGAGTTAGGGGCGTGGCAGGGTGGCGGTTGGGTGGGGCAACTGGTGGCGATTAACTCTTAAGGCCTGCTAGTAGCTCAGTACTTGAAATTTTAAGCCTTGCACTAGATCACAGAGCATGAAGAGCAAAGTGATAAAAAACCAGATTAAACACACAGCTGTCATGTCATATTGTGTATTACTTGTTACGTATCCTGTCTGGTACATAAGGTCTACCTTATTCTCGCTACTCTCTATGTCGTGCACATATCCATGGGAAAGGGAGAAATTCTGATTACCAAAGATAACATTGTAAATGGCATATAAAATAATAAATGGTGATAGCTGCGGACGCTTGCTTGCCATTTGATATTTGTATACCAGCCAAAGCGATTATTAAAAATAACGTAAGAGGAATCCTTAATGAAAATAGAGAATCTAAGCCAAAGGCATAATACCTTTATGTCCTTTTTGATCCACCTGCTTCTAACCATCATCCCATACATCAATAGTTACCATCCTGGGCCTAGCCTTACAGACATCATTTCTTTCCTACATTGTCTAGACAAGGTTAAAGCAGAGCTCCACCCAAAAGGGGACGTTCCGCTTTAAAGACTGGCCCCCTGCTCCCCATTAAGGATTGGCACCTTGGGGAGGGGGTACCCGAATTTGATAGGTACCCGCTCACACTTCCGCTGCGATTGCCTAGGCTATCCGAAGCGGAAGTTGCCTTCCCTCCCCGTAGTCTTCTGGGACACATGACAGGTCCCAGAAGACTATGGGACCATTCATGAAGCACAGCACTACTCACGCATGCGCAGTGAATACCCGGCTGTGAAGCCGCAAGCTGTCACAGCCGGGTGCCCACACTGAAGATGCCAGCGCCTGGAACACCAGACGGCTGGTGAAACGGGCTTCGGGGAGGACACCGCTGGACCGAGGGACAGGTAATTGGCTGTTTTTTAAAAGTCAGCAGCTACAGTTTTTTTTAGCTGCTGACTTTTAGTTTTTGATAGGGTGAGCGCATCTTCGCTTTAAAGAAGGAAAAAGAACTCCGAACACAACAAGAGGTAAAACACAGTTCACTGACAGTTCCATGTATAAGTCGGGTTTAGACAGTTTCCGGGTGACTGCATCCTGTTACATGTCCATATTCCATCTCCATGTTGTATCACATCGTAACACTGTGTCGTACTGACGTCACCAAATCTTACTCTAAATCCTGTGAGGCTAACAGAGCAGCAGTGCCTTAGATGATCTTGCACTGCAGATGTACAGCTATAAGGCTGAAGACACAGGAGTGCATAGGGACCTTCACATGCCTGGAAGTGCACTGCTACTTTTCAGGATGAATTCAAAACGAATAGTAAATCTTTCATGGTACTAGTTAAGCCAATTAACATTGCTAGATGTTCCCTATATCTGAGCAAGTCTTCACTTCGTGAATTCTGTTCCATTTTAACATACATGTGATTGGCCAGGCAGACCAGAAGAATGTTCATGTCTTCCCTAATTCTCGTGTGTAAAGTTGTAGTGTGTACATTTGACCAGCCGTCCACAGTTGGGTTTGGTTTCACCAATGAGCTACGTTCGATATAAAGTAAAAACCGAGGTGCCTTCTTTTCTAGGGATTATATGGATCGCCTTCTGGATGAAAGCGAGAGTGCTGCTTCCAGCCAGGCCCCATCCCCCCCTCCCACTACCTCTAACAGCAGCACCAGCCAGTCTGAGAAGGAAGACAGCGCCGCCAGCAACACTAACCAGAACGGTAAGACAGACTTAAAGAAGACCTATCATCAGATATATATGTTAATGCTTAGTATGTGCATGTCAAGTAAAGTGTAAATGCAACACTTCCAGGTATTTCATACAGAGGTCACAGTACTGCCCTGCCAATGCTGTCGTTTGCTTTTCTCTCCAAAAGAATGGAGCCATCTTTGTTTAGGCATCATCCAGGGTCACCTCCTTCCCGGACTGAGATGCTGCCTCAGAAATGGTGTGTCTGCAGTTCTGGACTGTCTTTACAGATGTCTAACACAGATCAGCCCCCTGCTGCAGCCCCTAATTTTGTGGCTTACTAAAAAGTTGCAAATGCTGCAGTCTGATCACTGGGGCAGTGGAATGCTGTGGTCTGATCACTGGGGCAGAGGAATGCTGCGGTCCGATCACTGGGGCAGAGGAATGCTGCGGTCTGATCACTGGGGCAGAGGAATGTTGCAGTCTGATCACTGGGGCAGAGGAATGCTGCAGTCTGATCACTGGGGCAGAGGAATGTTGCGGTCTGATCATTGGGGCAGAGGAATGCTGCGGTCTGATCACTGGGGCAGAGGACTGCTGCGGTCTGATCACTGGGCAGAGGAATGCTGCAGTCTGATCACTGGGGCAGAGGACTGCTGCGGTCTGATCACTGGGGCAGAGGACTGCTGCGGTCTGATCACTGGGCAGAGGAATGCTGCAGTCTGATCACTGGGGCAGAGGAATGCTGCGGTCTGGTCACTGGGGCAGAGGAATGCTGCGGTCTGGTCATTGGGGCAGAGGAATGCTGCGGTGTGATCACTGGGGCAGAGGAATGCTGCGGTGTGATCACTGGGGCAGAGGAATGCTGCGGTGTGATCACTGGGGCAGAGGAATGCTGCGGTGTGATCACTGGGGCAGAGGAATGCTGCGGTGTGATCACTGGGGCAGAGGAATGCTGCGGTGTGATCACTGGGGCAGAGGAATGCTGCGGTGTGATCACTGGGGCAGAGGAATGCTGCGGTGTGATCACTGGGGCAGAGGAATGCTGCGGTGTGATCACTGGGGCAGAGGAATGCTGCGGTGTGATCACTGGGGCAGAGGAATGCTGCGGTGTGATCACTGGGGCAGAGGAATGCTGCGGTGTGATCACTGGGGCAGAGGAGTGCTGCGGTCTGATCACTGGGGCAGAGGAGTGCTGCGGTCTGATCACTGGGGCAGAGGAATGCTGCGGTCTGATCACTGGGGCAGAGGAATGCTGCGGTCTGATCACTGGGGCAGAGGAATGCTGCGGTCTGATCACTGGGGCAGAGGAGTGCTGCGGTCTGATCACTGGGGCAGAGGAGACTGAGGAATTGCTTCCCTTGCTTCTGCCTGCAGCATATGTATTGCATCATCTCATCTCAGAAATGCATTCACATTAGTACTGAACGGTTCACTTTAAATGCAGTTAGTTCTTGCACAACTTGGAATTGTATATTATATGTTATCCCGAGGCTCTTTTTGTTTCTTTTGCCAATTGGGGTTGGAAGCCTGGGCAAAGTCTGTACAAGTTTGTGTTAACATCTGCGGTCGTAGTTTTATTTCAAATGCTGCTTTATGCAGTTAACCCCCCTGGCGGTATTCCCGAGTGTAGCTCAGGGTAAAGTTTCAGCACCACAAGCGGTAACCCCGAGCTACACTCGGGAATACACTGCAGCGCTGCTCCGGGATCTCTTCTTCACTTATCTTGTCCTGCGCTCCTGCGATGTCCCCCCTGCAGTGTCCCCGGCAATGTCCTCCGGCCGATGCCAGCATCTGTCTTCCGGGTTCTGTTCCCTGCGACGTCGGGACGTACGGGGGACGGAACTGGCGGGAAATTTGAAAGTTGTAAAAGTGACATTCACTAAATACACTAAAATCACATAGTATAACATTCCTGTATCAAACCATTTCACATACATTTTGTTCCGAGTGCTTTGTCCGGCGCCCTGCCTGCATTTTTACTGTTCTTTCTGCCTGGAAACTGAGAAAAGTCCATGGCGTCCAAAAAGCGTCCCTTTAGGTCAAAAGCGGTTTTAGACCGGCTAGAGAACAGCGATAGTAAATCAGAACCACTTGCAGAATTGAGTGATAATGATTCGTGGGGGAAATTCCTCATCAGACACTGAAAACGATTTTGTGACTTTGCTCAGCGATGTGTGAACTTGGCGCTCTATTTCAAATTTCAGTGTTTTTGGTTTGATTAGAATATTTGATTAAATTTATTATTATTTTTTATGATTTCGGGTTTCAAATTTTAACATACCCGGGATGTTTACTAGACTCTTGTTCGGACAGATTTCAGTGAGTTATTCCTAAAAATTACAGGCCTACAATAAAAAAAACATATTTCCATGCAAAAAAATTTACTGCTTTGAGCACAGAAATATGGACATAATCAGACCGTTAGGGAGGCTACACATGCCTCCTGAGGCCCAGACTGTGTGGGCAGTATGGCAACTTGCTGACATGCCAGAATCGGCAGGCAGGGTCAACTCGCCAAGAAGACCAAGTGAAATCCAGTGAAGTTTATTCAGCACTTGGCAGGTTACAAGGATATTATCAGCAGAATGTACCAAGGAACACAACATAGCAATAAACAACAAAGATGGCTGCTACTGACAATGCAGTAGTATCTGTGGCACCTTTTTCTTTTTTTTTTTTGTTTTGTTTTGTTTCTGCATCATTGTATGTAATAATCACTATCTGGTCTTTTTAGGGGTATCTTCCAATGGCCCCTCAGACATGCCAAGCTGCAGAGATGATGCTGTACAAGGAAGTGTGCATTTAAATGGCCCCAGCACTGGCGAACCTCCTTCAATTGAGACCGACACCAACGGATACAACCGGGACAGCCTTGCCGGTGACCCTAAATTCAGCCTGGCTAACAATGCCAGGAGCGACCGAGAGCCAGACGACGCCAGCGAACGATCTGTGAAAAGACGGCGATACGACAGCCCCGGTAAAGACAGCCCCAGATCGTCAGACATTTCTCAGGAAATCTTTTCGCAAGGAGAGGTCTAAGGAAAATGTTCTATTTTTCCATTGTGACATTTTTGAAACAATTTTCGTTTCTCGGGGCCGTGAAATTTCAGGGTTACAACGCTTATTTAACAGGTTCTATTTTAGAAGTTTTTTTTTTTTTTTTTTTTCCTTCTACCATTTCTCGGCACCCCAGAGAACATTTCACGACAACATTTTTGGAATGAGAAATTTTTTTTTTCGATAAGGAAAAGGAACGTCGTGGAAGGACATCCAGAATGTATCCAAAATATAGCAAAAAGGGTTGTCAGAAATAACTTATTTTTCTGCATTATTGGAAAAGGGAGGGATTTTACTTTTCCCCTCCCATTTTTGGTTTGTTACAAAACATGTCGGATCTGAAATTGCTAAGGAAAGCAGGGCCGTCAGGGGCGGCACCGTTTTTATAGGTAGAAGAGTAAACCAAATAAGGTTTGTGTATATATATTATTGACATCAATGATGTCTTTTTTTTCTATTCCTATCTGGGCTGAAAAAGATACGTGGTGTATTTTTCCAGATTTCTTAGTAGCCTTTGAGAGATTTTTACAGTTTTGAATGAACTGTCCTTTCTTAAACAAAGCTTGTATAATTTTCTTAACTTGTACAGTTGGTAAACTTTTATTATAAGAAATTAATATTCTGAAAATTGTATGTCTGCTTTTATTTTCTCTAGCAAGAAAAACTGCATTGTTTTATTCATCGTTTACTGGTAATAATGTTAAATTTATATTCATTAGAATGATCTTATCCTCCAGTTTTTTTTTTTTTTTGTTTTTTTTTTTGCTTTTTGCTCTTCAATGCGCTGTCATCTGAAAATATGAGTCGCCTTGTATTGAAGGAGGTGTCAGAGGAAGGAATGCATTTTGAGCTTTTGCACAGCAGATGGGTTGCCTGGAATAGGATTTACATTCTGAAGTGGTTGTTTGCAGCACCTGATCAGAAGGAAGACTGCAGAGGTGTGGCTGCGGTACAGAAAATCTGAGATTATACGTTTAGGCAAAACCTAATGCTTTTGGATTAGGGAAGCGCTAAAACGCCTGTCAGGTTTTATTTATATATATATATCTATAGATATAGATATATCTATATATAGATATATCTATATATAGATATATCTATATATAGATATATATAGATATAGATATATCTAGATATAGATATATCTAGATATAGATATAGATATATCTAGATATAGATATAGATATATATAGATATAGATATAGATATATCTAGATATAGATATATCTAGATATAGATCTAGATATATCTAGATATAGATATAGATATATCTAGATATAGATATATCTAGATATAGATATATCTAGATATAGATATATCTAGATATAGATATAGATATATCTAGATATAGATATAGATATATCTAGATATAGATATAGATATATCTAGATATAGATATAGATATATCTAGATATAGATATAGATATATCTAGATATAGATATAGATATATCTAGATATAGATATAGATATATCTAGATATAGATATATCTAGATATAGATATATCTAGATATAGATATATCTAGATATAGATATATCTAGATATAGATATCTCTATATATCTCTCTCTATATAGATATATATATATATATAGATAGATAGATATATAATTTTTTTAAAAAATTTTTTATTATTACAGGAATGTTTTTCTAGTGCCGACAACTTATGCAGGGCTTTGTATTTACATCAGTCCTTGTCCTCAAGGAGCTTTCCATTCAAGGTCCCTATCTACCATGCACACCTACACGCACACCAGTTTAGACAGGAGCCAATTAACCTACCATCATGTCTTTGGAGTGGGGGGAGGAAGCCAGGAATTCTGGAGGAAACCCATACAAGCACAGGGCGGACATAGAGACTCCATGCAAATGATGGCCTAGCTGGGATTTAAACAGAGGACCCAAGTGCTGCCAGGCAGAAGTGCTAACCACTGTGCTGCGGTCTGTGTCCTATTAAAAATTTATTTTCAGTTGTATTAAAATCAAAACAAAAAGGTAGCTGAGCAGTCCTCTGATGTGGTGACCGCATTTGTTTTAATTTTTCCTTTAACCATGTAATTCTGCCAGTAACACATTTCCTTTCCTAGGGGGCAGTGTATATTAAATCCATTCTATCTATGGAAAACTGACAGAACCACAAACGCCTCTTCTTGTCCCTAATATAGATTGATGAGATTCTGCAGTCCTCAGAAAGAAGTAGGACAATATAACTGACCGTTTCCTGTGCTTCATTTTAGCGGACATGATGTCTGGCAGGATCTTTTTTTTTTTTTTTTTTTTTTACACTTGTCAAAACAGATATAACAAAACATTTTTAATGATACATGTAACAGACCAAAAGAGACCAAATAAGAGGAATTAATTTTTGGGCTGTTGATACATCTTTGCTTCTTGTCCCAAAGGTGAAGCAGGAAGTGTGAAAAGATGAAAAAAAGTGTTGCCTTTGATGATTTACTCTCAGTTCTTGTTCTGGTGACAAAACCTGACAGGGGTTCTAACTCTTCGCTACTCTAGACAAAAGTGTTACATGTTCCCAAAGGTGAACTTCTCCTTTAAACTATAATGTATTTTATATAACAGAAGATGAAATGGGAGCAGCAGGAACATTTAAGGTGGGCAGAAAATCCCAAAAACATAACAGCAGTTGTTAGCGGGGCTTGCAACTCTATCAGCAAGATCTTATTGATAGAACACTAAAATGATAAAAGAAACCAGCTAGCCCTGACATGCTTCACCCCTTACAAAGCTTTCACTTTTCCGTAGCCTCTCCCTTTAGAAGTGGCTGCAGGCCTATGGCACCTTGACACTGCTTAGCTTTTATGTGCCTGTTTGCCTTCCTGTGGATTACTGAGTCCAGACAGGTCCACTTTTCTTACCCTGCCAACACAATGGCTTTGTCATATTCAGAATATAGAGTGGTTGCCCTAAAGTGGTGCTAGCTTAGAGCTGTTCAGGGGTTCCTGAGTATGGAGACCTCCACTGGGGAGACAGAATGAGCTATTGGTCACCTACTGTGTGTAGCCCTGAACGGCACAAATGTCAGATCGGGATTGGGCTTTTTACTGTCACTGTCAGTCTGGCAGGATTGTTCACTTTCTCCAATTAGACCTAATTTGATCAGATGTTTTCATGCAGATTTTAAGGTGTGAGTCATAGGACCCCCATAAATGCCGTATTTATGTATTATATGATTGTAATGTATGTGCAAACTTGTCACTTTGGATAAAATTACAGAAGTCAGGAGGACACAAAAGTAAATATGCTCACACATCACTCCATTCTTCAGTCACGGGGAAGATCCACAATATACCCCTTCCTTGCCTCTGTCCATCAGAGAGGCTTGCATTGCCTTTTGCACACAGGGGCATCCGAGCACAACTCCAGATTTAAAGCGGTGTTCCACTCAACCTATCAAAAAATAAGTCAGCAGCTACAAAAGCTGTAGCTGCTGACTTTTAAGAAACAGGCACTTACCTGTCCCACGGTGTGTCCCCCGCAGCTCGTTTCACCGGCCGTCCTGTATTCCAGGAGGCCGGCATCTTCAGTGTGTGTGATAGCTTGCGGCTTCACAGCCGGGTACCCACTGCGCATGCAAAAGTAGCACTGCGCTTCGTGAAGGTCCTGTAGTCTTCTGGGACCTGTCACGTGTCCCAAAAAACTACAGGGAGGGAGGACACCTTCCGCTTCCAATCGCCTAGGCGATCGGACCGGAAGTGGGAGCGGGTACCTGTCAAATTTGAGTACTCGCATCCCCCCCCGCTCCCCAAAGGTGCCAAACATTATTGGGGAGCGGGAGAGCAGTCCTTAACCCTTTGAGGACCAAGGGACGTAGTTGTCCCATGTTTTTAATTGCGTGTATCATCTGATTAAGAACTTAAAACTCTTTTTTTCTTTTGGTTTGAGTCATAAAATTAGTTCTTATCAACAAACAATTATTTCATGAAATGGCTTAGTTACAGCAACTGAAGTGTACGAACTTTAAAAACAAAAAAATTGATTCTTTTGGCGTTCCAAAATCTTACGGTCCTCAAAGGGTTAAAGCAGAACTTCCCCTTTTGGGTGGAGCTCCACTTTAACAAGGTATGTACAGGTACCTCAGTGATTGCTTTACATTTTGTTTGTAGCCAACTCAGCCCCCTTTATCAGCTACGCATTCATCAATCTCCGTTCCAGCGAGATACTGGTTGTGCAACCTGCATTCCCATTCAGTCCTATGCACAGTAATTCCAAAGCTTGTACTCCAGAGCTTTCCAGAAGATTGGCAACAGTGCAAGCACGGGTCCAACCAATACGATTTTTTAGAAGAGACTGTACGGTGCTGGTTGCTCAGCTGGTATTTCGTTGGGCCAGAAACAGGGAAGTATTAGGCCAGCAAGGAGGGTTTAGGAACAAATGGGGCCTACAAATCCTAATGGCACAAACCCTTCAGTAATATTTTAAATTCTCCTGTCACTAATTTTATCAAAGTAACAAGTATAAGAAGTCAAGGCAGGGCTGCGTGTGATTGGACAGTGTTATGACACCAGAATGAGAAGAAAGATTTGTTACCAGTTTTAACATTTCCGACATACCGATGGATCGCTGTTAGATTGCCGCGTCTAATTTATCTGGGTAGTGAAAATTTTACAAATGTATTTTGTTGTATGGAAATAAGAGACTATCAAGTGAAAAGAAAATACGCTTTTCAGAAATTCATTTTTGTGGCTTCACTTTCTACAACATAATGCTTCAAATAACCACTTCTGAAATGCAGATGTAATCACATTATATGGAGCTCCATTATACCCGCTCTTGTTATGTGAAATGTGTTTCTAAGCTCAGCCATAACTCTGAAGAGACTTTTTATTTCCAGACTTAAGTCCTAGGAATTGTAAATGTAAAATATCATTGCTGTAATGTGTTACGGCGATATTTATTGGCTATTGCTGTAACATGCTTTTTATGATTCTTTGGAATTCTGTCTTGTCATGATCCTTGGGTGTTTTTTTTTTTTTTTTTTTTTGTTTTGCATTGTCCGACAGCTTGACTTTATCCACAAAATACTTGCTTGTTGGCCTTTGCTTTTCTAATTTAGGCATCTGTTTTATGTAACAATGGTCCTTGCCCTAATTATAGCAGGGGGAAGCATTTTTAAACCCAGTTGAAATCTCTGAACTAAATATATCTTCACCTCCTGTTACAGTATTTGTCCATGTAGTCTTAGTATGACTTTGTAGTCATGGGGAAAACCTGCTACTCTCAGTAATGTATTTGAGCTGGTCAGACATGCTCCCTTGCCTTCTCTACAATACAAGCCTGTATAAGGACAGTTATGATGAGGGGTGTGGCTGTGTATATGCTCTGCCAGCACAGAGCTCTGCATTGTGAAAGCAGCGGTTTCACTGAGCGAAAAAGGTGCATTAAAGTGCTTGTAAATCCTTACCAGTGCTTGTAAATCGCCCAGTGATGTGACTGGCCTCAGGTGATAGGTTGTATTGAGCAGTGGTACTGCCCACTGAGCCTGACAGGGGGTATAATCCTTGCTACGAAGCAAAGCATTGCAGCATGTGTGCAACCCCCTCTGCTTGCTGTATTCTCTTAAAGTGCTTGTAAATCCTCACGTATACCCAGTGAAGTGACTGGCTTCAGGTGATATACAGAGATGAAACAATCCAAGTTGTACCTGTTTATCAGCAGTCTTCTCTGCCTCCGTCTCAAGTCCAAAATTTATAAATCTGAGCTGTTGAAAAAGGGGGCAGAGAGCTGAAACTACACTCTGCAGAGCTCAGTGAGGAGAGCTGATTGGAGGGACACACACCTTGCACACAAGAACAGTGCTGAGGCTTTCAATCAGATGGAGGTCCTTCCCCTGTCACCATTTTTCTCTTGGTGTCAGAAAAACTTGTCAGCGATTCATACTGATAGCAAAGGAGCAAAGCGGCAGACAGGAATAACACTTGGTGATCTAGATAGAGACAAGTACACACTATAGAGGGATATACTTTTGTTCATATTTCATATCTGAGGTGTACAATCACTTAAAGGCATCAGTTAGACAATGCCAGTCACAAATCTAGTGCAGAGTACAGGACTCCGAGATAAAATGTTGGGAACCTTCAAAAAATCAGGGTGCATCCTTGACAGTTTGCAAATCATGGTTGGCTTTCTAATAAAGAAGCACAACACGGTCTGCATACACGTCGGCAGCCTGGGTATAACTGACTAAGCCAGACTGTCCCATTTCTACTAGGAAGGGGTGTATGTGACCCTTCTATATGGCATACAGCAGTCTGTGTAATCTGATCTTTCCTGCTACTCAGGTTTGTTTTACGGCACAGCTGTAGAAATGGTCTTCAGAGATCTGTGGCTTTATTGGGTGATTTACCCAATGAGTATAAGTGGTAAATATGGCATATAGAATGTATGTATGTGTGTTTTGAACTGGCACCAGACACTATCCAGAGGGAGAAGGTGCAGGTACCCTTACTATGGAAGAAATATTTGGAAATGCTGTATGAAGGGGATATGTGGGCACATATTTCATGTTTAAGGTGACATTACCTCCCCATGATGCTGGCTCTGCCCATGTTTACAGTATGTCCCACTTGTTTGCCTGTCTGTCATGTTCATCCTTTTCCCTTTTTAATGTCTTCTGAGGCACTAACCTAGCATAGGGACCCAAATTAAACTCTGTTTTCTGCATACCTGTTCCAGGTGAGGAGCCGTGCTTCCAAGCCAAAGGACCGGCATGATGATCAGCTAGCAGCAGTGATTGTATATTTCATTCATGAGGATATCTGCAGAGAGTCGGCTATTGGTGGGTCACAGAGATGGGTTTGAGCAGCAATGCTATACAATAGAAACATCAGGAAGGTATATGAGATCCTCTTTGGTTCACTTGCGTATTGCTTTCAATAGCCGTGATAACCGGTTTCATTTCAGCCAATTGCCTAAAATCTTCCGTTGATGCGCTGTTGAAATCAGGCTTGCAGTGTGAGTTTTAGATTAAGCCTTGTGCACACGATCAGAAAATTGTACAAAAATTATTGCTATCAAATCGATAGTATGAAAATCTGCTCGTTGGTGCACAGCTGATCACGACTGTTTATCCAAAATTAATCTATACTGGACGAGGGTGCGTTTCCTTACGCACCATCTGGCCAATTGAGGAATCTAAAATATATAACCTTTATTCATATATATAAAAAATGTATGCTCAGCTGTAATTAATGCCTATTGCAGTGGAATGTACTGCGCACAACAATATAACTGCATACCATTGTAATTCTTTACCTTACATCCAAATGGTTAATAATACCAGACCAAATCCAATACCATACTGTGTTAGATGAAGTGACGGCATACAAAGAGGCACTGTAGTCTGATCATAAGCCTATCAGCTTGAATATGTACCGTATTTTTCGCCGTATAAGACGCACCTGACCATAAGACGCACCTAGGTTTTAGAGGCAGAAAACAGGAAAAAAAAAATTCTGAACTAACGGACTGCAGACATAGTACAGGAGATGACCAGAGACTGCGGACATAGTACAGGAGATGACCAGAGACTGCGGACAGCACAGGGATGACCAGAGACTGCGGACAGCACAGGGGATGACCAGAGACTGCGAACAGCACAGGGATGACCAGAGACTGCGGACAGCACAGGGATGACCAGAGACTGCGGACAGCACAGATGACTGCTGACCTTTGGGGAGGTGGGGAGCGGGTACCTGAATTTGACAGGTACCCGCTCTTACTTCCGCAGAGTTTTTGTTTGATCTTACCTGTTCCTCGATCCAGCCGTGCGCTGTCTTCCCGGCTTCTGTAATGGCGCTCGGCATGACAGCCGGGTGCCCAGTGCGCATGAGCGAGAAGCGCTTTGTGATTGGTCCGGCGGCTTCTGGGATCTGTCATGTGTCCCAGGTACCGCCTTACCATTCACAAAAAAGCACCGCTTCTTGCGCATGCGCACTTGGCACCCGGCTGTCATGCCCAGTGCCCACACTACAGAAGCCGGGAAGACAGCACGCCGCTGGATAGAGGAACAGGTAAGGTCCCGCTGCAGAGCTGAGCGGCCGGCCTGGTATTCTGACACGGCCGCGGTGGAAATACCGGACCGGCCGCTCCATATTCTCCTTATAAGACGCACTGACATTTCCCCCCCAGTTTTGGGGAAGAAAAAGTGCGTCTTATACGGCGAAAAATACGGTAATCTCTGTTAAGGAAATGGAGTTACCCCATGGACAAAACTAATTAGTATAATCTATCTTGCTACAGATATGTAATACAGGTACACTCATCCACACTCATCCACGGGCTTAAATGTCAGCCTCTCATGGATAAGCCCCATACATCACCATATCCACCAAAGAACGTATAATCTCCACAATAGATTATGCTATAGAATATATAACCGATGGCGCGTAGGGAAACGCACACTTGTCCAGTATAGATTTGTTATTTGCCAAAGATGATGATTTACAATTAGGTCTTAATTCAATAGTTTATCCGAAATTATGCAAATGGTCAGACCCGAAGATGTTTCTGGTGTGATACCAGATCGTACAATTTTTTCTTTTAATCAGCAGTTTTCATCCGAAAGTACAATACAAATTACACAATACATTATATCACTTTCGAAATTCCATTCTGTCATACGAGACTTTTCGTACGTTGAGTAACCCCTTCATTTTCGATATGGAGACTAGCATGTAAAAGGACGATAATTCGTGCAATACTCTGATCGTGTGTACGGGGATTTAGTCCACTGAAGGGTGAGAATTGGAGATGTTTTGGAGAAGCTCAGCTGGTGTCTCTTCTGTGTGGCATCTGGTAGCCAAAAACAAAACCGCCCAGAGGTGGGCTGTGGCAGTTTGCAGAACTATGGAGTAAATGAAAAGTGTTTACAACCTTTTAGCACAGCTATGTGAGGGATCTCAGGTCTGCATCTATTACTTTAATTTGTTCGCTTGTCTGGTAGTTTTTTTTTGTGTTTTAGCTGTATATTTAACTTAATTGCTCCATTGAAGGATATCTAAACATGAAAAGAAAAATTCTGTATAATACTAATCCTTAGATGTGGTGGATGCATTAGTTTTCTCTTTAAAATACAGAAAAATAATTGTTGATCCTGGCAGAATCCCAGTGTTCTATCAACATCCTGTACACATAACTGATATCTAAAAACAATGTTGGTTCTCTTCCAAGAATTACAGAAGACCTGGAGACGAGGGTTAGTAGACTAGATTAGAAGAGCAGTAAGGGAGCAGCCATGGCTCCCTTAAAGTGTTACTAAACCCAGAACCCTGCATTCACTATATCCGGTCTCCCCGGACCCTGCATTCACTATATCCGGTCTCCCCGGACCCTGCATTCACTATATCCGGTCTCCCCGGACCCTGCATTCACTATATCCGGTCTCCCCGGACCCTGCATTCACTATATCCGGTCTCCCCGGACCCTGAATTCACTATATCCGATCTCCCCGGACCCTGAATTCACTATATCCGATCTCCCCGGACCCTGCATTCACTATATCCGGTTTCCCCGGACCCTGCATTCACTATATCCGGTTTCCCCGGACCCTGCATTCACTATATCCGGTTTCCCCGGACCCTGCATTCACTATATCCGGTTTCCCCGGACCCTGCATTCACTATATCCGGTCTCCCCGTACCTTGCATTCACTATCTCCGGCCTTCCTCGACCCTGCATTCACTATATCCAGTTTCCCCGGACTCTGCATTCACTATATCCGGTCTCCCTGGATCCTGCATTCACTATATCTGGTCTCCCTGGACTCTGCATTCACTATATCCGGTCTCCCTGGACCCCACACTCACTATATCTCTCCTCCCCGGACCCTACATTCACTCTATCTGGTCTCCCACAGTACACACAACATAGAAATGCAATTATTTTAGTAAATATAAACTGCTAAATACCTTTTCTCATCAACAGTATATATCAGTCTTGTGACTTCTATCAGTGTCCAGCTGAACACTGGTTAATCTTGTCAAAGGTGTTTTCATTCTCTGCCTGTACTATGAGGCTGCATGACCCTTGACCCTCTGAACAGCGCTGATTGGCCCTGAGCTGATCACATTCACCCACCCAAAATAAACTAGCAATACACACCAAACTGAGCATGTATGAACGTGCCACTGTTGTTCTGTACTATGGAAGATGGATTGGAGACAGTAGAAGGGGAGGATCAGAGAAGATAGGATCAAACAGCCTTTTTACACAATGCAGATGATTATATAGATGAGTATAACCAGCATGCTTTACTGCATATATAGACTGATTTTACTGTTGTGGTTTTAGTAACACTTTAATAGATACAGTGAGCGAGTGTTGCCACCCCAGGACGGAAGATGTTATTGGCAGAATCATCAGGTGATGTAAAATAAGGAAAAAGAATAAAAAGGGAAACTAATGCAGCCAAAGCACTTAAGAACTGGTAAGCTGCAATATATTTTTAGATTTTGAGTTTAGAAACACTTTGCATGCTTTCCAAACCATGAATGAAGGAAAGCCTCCCACATGAGCCTGATGTGATTTTTGTAGCAGTGGAAGTTTCTCAAGATGCACACTTTTCATTTCTGTGGTGTATCGGTGATAAGTAATTTATTATTGTATTTTTTTTTTTTTTTTTTCACTGTTTTTCTCTGAATCGTGCAACATCTGCATTGAAAATTTTCTTAGAAAAATCACTAATTTTGTGGAGGAATGCCATATTTTTCGAATAATTAGCTGTGAACTTGTGTTGGATCACCTTGGTACACCCGGGTCCCTCGCACACTGTAAATGTTTCTGATGTGACACTTATCACTTGTGTTGTTACACACGGATCTATGTGCTACCTGCTTGCTTTTACCTTTGTGTTTGGCTACATGCACCCATGAGCGTGTGTTAATCACTTAACCTCTTGGTGCCGGCCGCACGCAAATGTGCAGCCTCCTGGTATCTGGGCCTTGACGCCGAGCGGCCGCACAGTTGCATCCAATTAAGAAAAGTATATGTGCTGAGAGCGCGCGCCCTGCGCACTCCCAGCACGCATGTCTGGTACTCGCAGGTCCCAATCTCCTTGCGATCGAGACCTTTCCCAATCATGTGACCCCCATGATGGCGAATCACGGCGCTCACATGACCCTGAAACCCCGCCCTGCCTCCCGGCTTCTGAAACCCTTAAAGGTCCGGGAGGCGCCGGCGCCAAGGGGTTAAAGCCAAAGTTTCAGCTAAAAACAAAAAAACTGCAGATTTAGTGACGTATTTTACATGAAATATGTCTTGTGTGGTGCAGAGGGGCTGGATTCTGTAGAAATCTGTACAGGGATATGCCGGTCCTCTTCCTGGAAATGAACTTCCAGTGTGCTGCAGTGGTTAAAGTAGAATTCCAGACATAAGTCTTAAAAACGTCCCTTCCTACGTAGTAACACCTATGCTGACCAACCTATGAAAAAACAGATGTAAATGATTAACTACTTTCAGTCTACTCCGATCCGTTCCAGTCATGTGATCCTCTGTGTCAGCCAGTGGCGGCAGCAGGGGAGAGTAGGGAGCGCTTGATAATGACTGGGAATTCTGGGAGCTGTAACGTCACCCGTAGGTGACGTCACCCATGTCGCAGCCAATGTCAGCTCTGAGTTAGATAAAGTCAAACTTTATATTGGCTACCATCAGTGTTCTGTTCCCATTCGTCAAACATGCCGGTATGGGTCAGCCCCAAAAATGTACCATAACGTGTTACAACCAGAGTTCTTTTTTTTTGTTAGGTTGAGGACAGCTTTCTAGTTGGTTTCTCATGGGTTTAATGAAATTGTAATTGTATGGTTTGATGGCTTCCTTTATTTCTAGAGACCTCTGTTGAACTCCAGGCTAAACAACTTGTGTCCGGATGATAGAGGCATGTGTGTTCTTACTTGAATCTTGGTGTCATTTGTTTATTTATTCCACATCTGTGCAATTTATCAGCATGACACTACTCCTGTGCTTTGTGTGCAGGGACTTCCTGTAATAAAGACAGGTCACTGCTGATCTCTATCCTTGCGCAGGGTGACTGGTCTTGTCTCCGCCCCCTCCTGTAGTTTTGCTGCAGCAGCCTGTAGTGTTTTGGAGCTACTAGTCCCCTCCCACAGCTCTGCTTTCTGCACAGGCCATCTTCAGATCAGGGATGTCTCTGTGCTGGGTTTACAAAGGGATTGGTACGCACAAATACTTTGTGGCTATTGGGGAATACAATTTGATTGTTTTTGTGCCCAGAGCTCAACTTTGTTCAACCTATCACCGCAAAGTGTAAAGTAAACTGTCTCCCCATTGGAGGCAGAGTACAGAGAATAAAAAGATTGGCAGTGAACTGCATGAAGATGGGCGGAGTTGAGAACTCCAGAGGGGAGACCTTGTCTTTGGGGGGCCTTTAATTGTGCTCCTGTGCAATCGTATTAAGTCAGTTTGCTTCCAGCTAGCACTGACAAAGTAGAGACGTACTGTAGTGACCAATCACAATGCAACTACCTTTGTTGCCCCACTGTATTGCTTAGCTGATGAAATCTGTTTGACTTCTAAAAGGCAATATCCTATCCCCTACGCAGCTTTTATCAGTCAGTATCTTTCTCACCTCGGCGACAAAGTCCCTCAAATGAAAAGGAAGTTTATATTTCCTTCATCCACTTTTTACTCCACTTATTACCTATAATTAAAAAGTGTTTTTTTTTGTTTTTTTTTTATATGTGTGAAAATAGCTTCAGATAAGTTGTTTTTGTTTCCTCTATTCTTCAGAAATATTTTTTTAAAATGAAGTTATATATGTACTTGATGTTTCATTACAGAGCTTTAACTGAATGTAAGTTATCTGAATTTCACAGCCGACCGCTGGTGTAGTTCACTCATTTTTGCACTGTTGATATTTTTCGCTCAATTCTATCTTTTTGACTTTTGTCTGCAAAAAAAACTATTAAAATATTTTGTTTTCTTTTTTGAAGTGTGTTTGTACTGTCATTTGGGTCTTTGTGTATCGTCTGCTGGCGCCTTGGTGATTGCAAAGGAACTGGTTGGTATAAGAAGCCATTTTGATGAGGGGTTTAACGTGAACCCATGAACAGGTTCAGATAGTTACTTGTTCCTAATGAGCATTAAATGAGCTTCAAAACAAGTCCCCATTGACTCATGTACCTGCAGGCACTGTGGAGCCATTCTTCCTCAAACTGCACAGCAGTTGTCTAAGCTCTGTGAGCAGCTAAACTCACCCTGCTTTCCTCTTTTAGGGCACCTTACTGTATGTTAACAATTGAGATTGGAAGGCTACTGAGTGGGTGAGCTGGGCTGCTGAATAGATGCTGGAAGGGGGAGCTGAGCTTCTGAGTCACTGCTGGGAGGAGGAAACCAAAGCTGAGGTGTTGCTGCTTTAGAGGGGGTGAGTAAGGCCCCTTTCACATGGGCGTTCTATTTTTCCATTTTTCATCCATCCGTTGATGGATGAAAAATGGACATCAATGCATCTTAATAAAAAAAGGATGATCATCCATGTGCATTTGTATCCGTCAACATCCGTTTTTTAGAATGGATCAAAGCCCTTTTTTCCCCCCAGT
Source organism: Staurois parvus (assembly GCF_062004578.1). Classification (NCBI taxonomy): domain Eukaryota; kingdom Metazoa; phylum Chordata; class Amphibia; order Anura; family Ranidae; genus Staurois; species Staurois parvus. Next base: position 76,926 of record NW_028319066.1, read on the forward strand.
CATCTCCCTGAGGGCAGGAAACGCATTGCCTTTAATATAAAAGAAAGACCTCCCGGCTTCTCCCTCAGTTATTGTGTTTCCTCCGGCCGGAGATCCGGATGTGATCCTCCTAAGCCACCAGAAGCTCATAGAGCTGCATCCATGACCGGAACTAACGTCACTTCCAACGGATGTTCCTCATCACTAAGCACCGAGGTCACTGGTGCTGGGGAAAGGGGTGGTGCCGCGGCTGGTGTCCATGTTTTTTTAACCGTACCAGATAGACAGAAGAGACTGCATAGGCGTAAAGAGGGGCAGGAAGCCATGGAGGTGACAGCTCAAGCTCTGGGAGAATCGGGCTCCAGCCAGTTAAAGGCATATGGTGTTTTGCTGTTACCTTACAATCTAGAGTGATGGGATGCTGTATGGTGGTGGTGTCAGTTTTTTCAGTTTGGCATGTTGGTGGGCATAGTAACTGCAGAGGGTAGGAGCCCTAGTCCAAGAAGCAGGGCCATTAAGGTTTGTTTTTTTGTTTTATTTTTTTCCCCCCTAACATTTTAGGAAAGGCTCATGGACAAGGGGGAAGCACCAGCCACAAAGAAAAAATGTGCAACCTGCACTACAAAATTAAATTCTTGGAACAAGCCATTATGCCACAGCTGTATTAACAACCTAGTAAAGGATGAGTCTGCTTTGGCTTGCAACAATCTGCTCACCACAGTTAAGGAAAAACTAGCCGCAACTTTTCACACCTTCAGATCCTTAGCATCTGATGCACAAAGGCCATCCCCTAAAGAATCTGCCTCCGAGGTGATAGCTTCATTTCCCCTGTCAGGTCTCTCAGGGGAGGAAGTCAGAAGAGAACAAGACATTGTGATTCAGATAGCTCCTTTTCTAAATCTGACTTGGGCCAAGATCCAGGAGAAGGTACGTCTAGTTCTTCAAGGTACAAATTGTCATTGGAGGAAGTAGACAAGCTTTTTGGAGCCATCTATAATACTCTAGAAATGGAAGAGGAAAAGAAACAGTTGACTAAGCATGATTTGATGTATAGAGGCCTTTAAAAGAAGAAATCTAGGGTTATCCCAGTCCACCAGGTCCTTTCTGAAGCCATTTTAAAAGAATGGGAAACTCGAGAAAGAAAACCATTTTTCTCAAATTCAGTAAGTTCCCCGTTGATGAAGATCCAGCTAAAGTCTGGAATAAGCGTCCAAAGCTTGACGCTCCTCTAGCAAAATTATCCAATAAATCTGATATAGCATTTGAAGATATGGGCACCTTGAAAGATCCCATGGATAAAATAGTTGTCCTCCTAAACAGAGCCTGGGATGTGGCGATGGCAGGTCTGAAACCAGCTCTAGCCACTACCTGTTTGGCGTGAAACTTGGAGTTTTGGCTTGCTCAACTCAAGGGTCATCTGGAAGCAGGCACTCCCAGGAGCAGCTTCTCTTCCCATGCTCTTCACAGCAGTAAGCTACATGGCAGATGCCTATGCAGAAGCAATTAGGATTTCGGCTAAAACCTCAGCTTTGATAAATTCTTCCTGTAGGGCATTATGGCTTAACACATGGTCTGGAGATATTTCTTTAAAATTATGTCTATGCAACTTCCTTTTTGGCACAGGGCTTCAAGATGCATTGGAATGGATACCAGATAGGAAGAAAAGGCCTTATCGGAATAATTGTTTTCGCGGGCAAGGGCGTCAACAGACCAACGATCAAGACATACAAAAGAAATATTGGTCAGACCAAAAGGGGAAAGATAGATCAGGAATCCTTTTCAATCCCCAAAGATCCATTATCTCCTGCGCTCAAAGACTCAGATCAAACAGGCGTTAGTGACAAGCAGCGTGTTGTGTGTTCATCCGCTGGTGATCAGAGGTTGTGCAGCTCTAACATGAAGCTGGGGAAGCTTAATAAAACTGTAGAGGAAGATGAAAGAGAGAGCGCACAAACCTTGCGCATTACCTCAATAAATTGTGAGTATATTTCCTTATTAATAAAATTAGTCACTATTTATTGAGGTAATGCGCAAGGTTTGTGCGCTCTTTCTTTCATCTTCCTCTACAGTATCCTTTTCAATCCTCCTGACAAATCCACCAAGTCGCAATGACTACAGCACCATGGGAGGAAGGCTCCAGAATTAAGATACAAGATGGCAAGAAATAACTTCCAACGCTTTTTCATTTTGGAGTTCGATCAATGTCCTCCCTCAAAATTACTCATATCGAATTTACCAAAGGATCTGGAAAAAGTAGGAGCCTTACCTGCCTTAATAGGAGAACTGGTGAACCAGGAAGTGTTAAAGTTCCAGGGAGATCATTTTTAGTCACATGTTTTTGTGATTAAAAAAAGCCTTCGGGAAAATGTAAGCTAATCTTGTACCTTAATGCTTCGTTTAGGGGTTAGAGGTTCAAGATTAGCTTACATTTTCCAGAAGGCTTTCTTGTACCTTAATGCTTCATTTAGGGGTTAGAGGTTCAAGAAAGCCTTCTGGAAAATGTAAGCTAATCTTGAACTTCTGACCCCTAAACCAAGCATTAAGGTACAAGAGATTCAGAATGCAATAAATTTTTTCAGTACGAGCCCTTCTACAACCCAATTGCTTCATGGCAACTATGGACCTCCAAGATGCTTACTTGTATATCCCAATCTAGAAAGAATCACAATATCTTCACGTTGCGCTCAGGCTGGGAGGAAAAGTCCAAAAGACAGTGCTCTGAATTGAAAATGTAGGTCTTTCTTCAACTGCGAGGATTTTTTCAAAAGTATTGGTAGAAGCCCTAGCTCCTTTGCGTCTGCAGGGGGTGACGAGCATCCCATATTTGGACGATCTTTTAATAACAGCAGCAACAGAGGAATAGCTGAAAAAGAACATCCTAGTGGCTCAGCATTGGCCAACAGTGTTAGATTGGATTTCTTCAGATTTATTTTCCAACCTAATTCCTTCCCAGTGAGTACTGTTTCTAAGATATATTCTGGATTCCACTTCTCAGAAGGTGTTCTTGCCAACACACAAGATTCACAGAATATTAATCTGGTATCTCAGATCCAGAGCAATCAGCCAGTAACCTTCAGGAGGGCAGTGTCCATTTTATGGTTGACATCCACCTTTCCTTCAGTACAATGGGCCAGAGGCCCTTGCAGAAGTGACTGCTTCAGCACTGGGATGGCAGGGTAGAGAATCACTAGACTCACAACTTGATTCCCTTTAGAGAGTGAAAAGGACCTTGTGGTGGTGGCGGACGACCAAGAAGCACCTGGAAGAAGGTTTAGTGTGGAGACTACCAATCTCTATGAAAATTACAACAGATGCCAACGCCTGGGGTGCCCACCTGAAGACCAAAATTATCCAGGATCAATGGTCCTCCCAAGAGAGAAAAATTAATCCAACTGGAGAGAACTTTGTGCGGTAGCAACAGCAATTCATTACTTACAGGACACTAAAAGAGGTCGCCACTTACAGATTCTGATGGATAACATCACCAATATGGCATATATCAATTGCCAAGGTGGCACCACAAGCCAGCCCCTGATCATTTTGGCACACAAGATTTTATCTTGGACAGAGAAAAATCTAGCCTCCCTTTCGGCAATTCACCTCGGAGGTGAGCAAAATGTCTTGGCAGGCTTCAGGCACCATATAAACCAAGCGGAATGGTCTCTACACCCACGGGGTTTTCAGGAATTAGTGGAGGTGTGGGGACAGCCAGATGTGGATTTATTTGCAACAAAGGAAAACTCCCAATACAAAATTTTTCTTTTCTCTGGAAAGGGAGAAAACAGCCTTAGGGATAGATGCTCTGCAAAATGGATGGAAGTTTCCTCTATGCTGTGCATTTCCACCTATAGAACTATCTCAGGTGTTGCAAAAATTCTGCCAGGAGAGGACAACTCTGTTTCTACATGATCATGGTTCACTCTTCTGCAATCCTTAACAGAGACCCCACCTTGGCTTCTACCACTACTCAGGGCCAATCTATTGAGCCAGGACCATCTACTTCACCAGGTAAAGAAACTTAAATTAGCAGCCTGGTTTCTGTGGAAAATATCTTGAGATGTATTGGAATATCAAGAAGGGTGATTGCAACTCTACTGGAGAGCCGCAGCCAGTTACTAGAGCTATATATTGAAAGATTTGGAAGAGATTTAATTCCTGGCTTATAGGAAAGAAGATAGAAGCACCCTCTATTCCTGCCATTTTGGAGTTCTTGCAAGACAGCGCAGATATGAATTTGTCCCTAAGCACTTTAAGCATATAAATAGCTGCTCTCAGTGTTTTATCTACAGTTGCCCTTCAAGAAGACCCTTTGATTCAAAGGTTCTGTAAAGCGTTGCTCAGGGAAAGACCGGTCAGGATGTCTAACTGCCCAAATTGGGATTTTTCGGTAGTATTAAAGGGACTTAGTGATGCCCCCTTTGAACTTTTAACAGAAGCTGACCTAAAATTTTTGACTTGGATGTCGTTTTTCTTGGTAGCAGTCATGACTGCTAGATGAATTAGTGATCCCCAAGTTCTGTAAGAGAACCGTATGTCAGTTCTAGATGATTCAATAATTTTGAGAACTGACCCAGGTTTTCTGCCCAAACCCAAGACCTTGTCTTGCCAACATTTTGCCAGAATCCTGTGCATGAAAAGGAATGGATATTCAGTGTTCAAGATGTAAGAAGGTGTGTCCTAGCTTACTTGGTGCCTGTGAAGAACAAAACTGTTTGCTTTGTTTGTATGCCGGGAGCAAGAAGGGAAACCAGGCTTCCAAACTTAATCTGGTGCGATGGATAAAACAAGCTATAGGTGAAACCTAAAGCAGTGAAGGAAGTTCCACCGCCCTGCTTTAAAGCACATTCTACTACAGCACTGTCTGCCTCATGGGACAGAGCTGATGCCTCCCTGAATCAAATCTGTAGAACAGCTACCTGAACTTCATTCTCAACATTTGTACGTCATTACCGAGTGGACCTGCTAGCATCTCAAAACCAAGCTTTTGAGAGAAAAGTGCTTCAAGCAGTGGTCCCCCCTAAGTAAGTAGATTCTCAGGTATCATCTCAGGGGCTGTCTTGGAAGACGACTGGAGGAAATCCAGAGTTCGACTTACCAGTAATTCTCTTTACAGTACAGCCAAGCTTCCCACCTGTGTTTTTTTTATTGTGTATATTTTTTTAATTGACGTGATTATGTTATTTCTGCTATATTTTTCAGGTCTGGCCGTCAGTACTTTTGATAATTGAGGGAGAAGCCGGGCGTTCTTTCTTTTATAGTAAAGGTGATGTGTTTCCTGCCCTCAGGGAGGAGGAGCTATATCTCAGGGGCTGTCCTGGAAGACTCCTGGAAAGAGAGTTACCGGTAAGTCCAGCTTTTGTTCATTTGGCACTTTTGGGGGGGAAGCAGATACATGGTCTTGATAGGTACCCACTTTCGCTCAGACATTTGGCCCCTCCTCCTTCAAACACACACCCAACCCCTCCACAGCTGTCTGGAATGCATTATAGGTCCCAGAAGACTGCAGGACAAAGCGCAGTGCGGCTTGCACATAGCTAGGAAACACGCAATAAGAAACTGGCTAATATACTGGCCCATGCACCTAAACCCAACTGAAGAATCAGCTCGGTTGAGGACATTGCTGGATCCCTAGACCAGGGGTAGGCAAGCTGCGGCTCTCCAGCTGTTGCAGGACTACAAGTTCCATCATGCCTCTGCAAGTCATAGCTGTAACTGTCAGTTTTGTAATCTTTGCAATGCCTCATGGGAAATGTAGTCCCACAACAACTAGAGAGCCGCAGGTTGCCTACCCCTGCCCTAGACAGATAGAAGTCCTTTTAAAAAATAAAAAAATGTAAAAAGTCAGCAGCTACCGATATATATATATTTTTTTTTTTTTTTTTTTTTTTTTGCGGTGGGGGAGACGTCTTTTAAAGCTTTTGAAATTTTAGGATGAGCTGCGTCATAGTGCTGCTGTATTTACCCCTCTGTGGATTGCTTTTCAAAAGCATTTGACAAGGAGTGTGGAGCTGGCATGTTGCTTCCTTAACACCTGTATACCCCGTAAAGCATGCTCTGCAACTGCATGCATTGTATATAACCCATCTGGCTGCCTTTGCAACTTAAGAGAGCGGGTCTGGTGGTTTTAAGCACAGCTGGTATAAAAAATTTTTTTTAAAAAAAGCCCTTACTGGTTGTTCAAAATATATAAATTGAGCACAATTTATATATTTTGAATAATATTCTTTGGAGTTTTTTCATAATATTTATTTCAAATTTTTTTTTTTGCACTGTGGAGTGTTTAAAAGGTAAAAATATGTATACATTGGTAATGTCCACAACCAGGCAACAGGTTTACATTAAACCTGTCAGGAGACAAACATGAAGCTGTTGTAGGTCATCTCCCCTGAAAATTCTAGTTGCCTGGCTTTAAACCTTTGGTGCCACTAACATACCACAACAACACAGGTAATTATTTCTAAATTGTTCTTTGGTATTTAATTGACAAAGTACTGATGTGCATTTAGCCAGGCAGCTGGTTTAGGAGATGAGGGAAAATCTTCCAAATCCCTTCACGTCTCGTTGTCTTCCCCAACAGGACACAGCAAAAAAAAAAAAAAAAAAAAAAAAAACAGGAGTTTTAACTCTTCTCTACTCCATCCAAAACAGTTTGTTGAATACAAGTCCCATCAGAGTGGTGGGGCAAATGTTGCAGTGCAGAATGCTACAGCGTGCCATGGCCTGGAAATGGCATCACTACTTGTAGCTGTGATAGAGGTCTATAGCAGCCTTTTTCAACCTGGGTGCCTTCAGGTTTCATCAGGGGGTGCCTTGGTAAAATGCCCCCAAAATGTAATACAAGCCTGCCTTTTAGTTACACAAAGCCACAGGTTTTCATTGTGCACCATTACAACTTTCTAGCCACCAACGACATAACAACCAATGATGTCATCAGTTGATAAGGACATCGGGCATCTGCACAGCATCTTTGCTTGCCCCCTCCCCTGCTCCTCGCCATCAGCACTGGGTTCATATTAGCTGAGTGAGAGAGGGAGAAGAGAAACATAGGAATACTAGTCAGTATCAGTGTGCAAATGTGTATTTGCTTTGGAAGAATATATCACCTCTAACGTTGGGTGTCCTACATGTGTGGATGTTTCTGCGTTTTGTAAAACTATTAGTTTAATTTTTTTACATTTTATAAAGGGTGCCTCAGGATTGTGCAGAATTTTAAAGGGTGCCTTGCCTGAAAAAAGGTCAATAAACACTGCTCTATAGGAACTCAAGTAAATGCTGCAGATCAATGTTTCTTAACCTTTTTTCACCCATGCCATCTTTAAAAGTATGAAAAATCTAGAGGAACCCCAAGACGCATTTGGGTTTTCATTTGGTGGTAAATAATTTTGGTTACTGTATATCTTTGTTTTATTACCATAGAAAAACTGGCCCAATATACTAAACAATTCTTTTTGATCTTTAGCTATATATTTTGTGCCATTACCATATTCCAGTACATGATGTTAATGAGGATTTCTTGTCTATGTGTATTGTTTGTTGTTTCCACCAGTAGTAGGACCAAGAAACAATAGTGTGCATTTATTTTGTCCCTCCTTAAACAACACTGACACTAAGGCTACGTTCACACTAGCTATGTCAGCAGGTGTCAGACAGGCGTTTGGGAAGCGGTTTTAACACTTCTCAAATGCCTATGAAAATTCTCCACATGGCAGCACAGTGTTGTTCAAAGGGAAGCGTTAGCGTTGCATCATGGCAAAATTGACGCCTCGTGTTGTGCGAGGAGGAGTTGAAGCCTCCCATTCAGGTCTATAGTGCCACTCCACAAACGCCTGGCAGGCATTTGAGGTGAGGTTGCGGAGCGTTAATACCATTTAACGTCATTATAGGAGTTTGTGGTGCGGTTTTAACGCTTGGCAAACGCCTATCAACCGCCTCAAAACTGCACATAGGGCATTTTGGGAGCGTTTGAGGAGCGTTAAAAACGCTTACAAAACGCCTGTCTAACGTCTGTCAAACGCTATAGGGGCATTTGGCAAGAGTTAGAAATAAAGTCAAGTGTGAACGAGCCCTTAAAGCGGAACTTTACCCTTAACAATGACAAAATAATAATGTTCTTTAGCATAATAATGCATAATAATCATGCTACCAAAATGAATGTGTGCTGTAAATTGCCTCCAGTATTGTTCCCGTTTCTTCTTGATGGAGGCCGCCATTTTGCTGAAGCCCAGAGCCCAGCAATGAATCTTTAGGCTGCCAGCAGATCGGCCTCCACAAATTCGGCACAGTGCCTAAAAATTGGGAGCAAGTGAGCATGTGCAGAGCAGGGTCACTGGATTTTATACAGTATAGGCCGGGTGTCGGCAACCCGCGGCTCCGGAGCCGCATGTGGCTCTTTTTCACCTTTCCTGCGGCTCCGGAGCACACTGCCCACCAGGTGACAGGCAATAGGGTCGGCAAGCCGCGGCTCTTTTAATGCAGATCTTCTGTATGCCGGGCGCCCGCTGGCAAACATTGGCTGTCAGGATGTAGGCGGGGCAGCCCGGATGTAGGCGGGGCAGCGTGACGAACTCCTCTCCTCTCACAGTCCGCCCTGAAGACCAGAACGGCGCGGGAACCCAGCGAGAGGAACGCGCGGAGCAAAGGTAAGTGAATTCACACAATATGGGGAATGAATTACTATGGGGGATGAATTACTATAGGGGGGATGAATTACTATAGGGGGGATGAATTACTATAGGGGGGATGAATTACTATAGGGGGGATGAATTACTATAGGGGGGATGAATTACTATATGGGGGATGAATTACTATATGGGGGGATGAATTACTATAGGGGGGGATGAATTACTATAGGGGGGATGAATTACTATGGGGGATGAATTACTATATGGGGGATGAATTACTATAGGGGGGATGAATTACTATAGGGGGGATGAATTACTATGGGGGATGAATTACTATATGGGGGATGAATTACTATATGGGGGATGAATTACTATATGGGGGATGTATTTTCAGTTTTAAAAATGTTTCTCTCAAAATAAATTTCAATCGTGGTTTTGGCGAGATTTGGCTCAGTCGAAAAAAAAGGTTGCCCACCACTGACCTAAGGCTATGATTGTGATTATGACGATACACTGTGGCCCTGATTAACCCTTTGCTTACTGGGCCCTTAAACCCCCTTCATGACCAGAGCGTTTTTTGCAATATATGCAGTGTCGGATTTGTTTTAAATGTTGCAATGGTTTTGCGGCTCCCAGTCTTTTTTTCCCTCTCGGAAACGGGTCCAAGTGGCTCTTTATGTCTTAAAGGTTGCAGACCCCTGGTATAGGCAATTCTTTGTAATGTTTTACAAAGCTATACCTGCAAAAGGGACCAGCCAGAAGTGATCTAGCAGGACTTCATTTTCTGACTAAATTTCTACTTTAACACACAGGATCCCATTTGTTGCTCTGAACCCTGGAGATGTTGGTGACAATGTGGACTCCATGCTGGGGGCTGTGTGATCGAGTGTGGTCCCAGCACACAAATGTGGTGCAATAGAAGAAATGTCACTTCTGTGATGCAGCATGTAAGTATTACACTGTCATTGGGACTGCTGGAGTTTAAGGACACAAACCTGATAAACCTAGACGGCATTCTGTTTGAAAGAGGCTGCTACAGATGATGCAATCTTGTACTTTGCTGCCAGAGGTGAACAGAAACACTTCCACATGATGACTTTCTAAAATTTTAAATATTGATAAACTTGGTAAGATGAATGCATTTAGTGAGGCTGCAAAGTTTACCTTTTAGGGTCCATGCACACTAAAAAAAAAAAAATTAAAAAATGTTTTTCCTGTAGAAGCAAATAATGTCATTCTATGTGTCCATGCACATTAGGTCATTTAGAGGCATAGTTTCTTATTTTAAGCTCAATATTTACAGGCAAAAAAAAAACAACCCACTAAAAGCTCCTAGTCACCTCTACAAAAAATACTCAAAATTAGCTTTGCTTTTTTTTAAGCCAGGGTGTATGGACCTCTATGGAGGAAATGCTACTCCAGACTCCAGACTCCCTCCTGTACTGGTTCCATGACTAATTTGGCTACACCATTTGATATCTGAGAAGGAGAGTTCAGATTAGCTTGTCTTCCCATTTATCACATCCAAAAAAAAAAAAAAAAAAAAGAAGCTGCTTCCGTCATTGTCTATGACCTTGCAGGACAGAACATGAGGGGAAATTCTCCAAATGGTGACACAGATGGCAGTACTATCCTGACACAGGCTCTGTGCCCTTCGGGTTCTACTTTGAGACTAATACAGGCCATAGACGGGTCGAAAACCGTCCATTTAAAAAAAAAAAAAAAAAAATCCGTTGGTCAATAGGCCGACGCAACAACCAATGGTAAAAAAAAAAAAAAACGGCCGATTTTCATCCCATCTACGGCCGGCATTTAATTACTTCTGTCCCTGCAGAGAGCTCCGCCATTATATTTGACATGAAAAAGTATTGCGGTTGCAACAATGTATCTATTTGTATCCATTTCGGATACAGATGTTTTTTATTCGGAATACAAATAGATACATTGTTGCAACCGCAATACTTTTTTATGTCAAATATAATAGCGGACTGGAATTCTTTTCTTCTTCTTGCAGGTCACGGCTAATGCGCAGATTTTTTTATAGGTAAAAAGATCGGCCGATTTGCCCATAATTTCCGGGAAAATCGGACGATTTTTTTCCAACTTCACCAATTAAAAAAAAAAAAATGCCAAAATCCCTAAAAACGGCCGACCAATTAACCCACTAACGGTGCAAAAATCGGCCGATTTTCGACCAGTCTATGGCCTGCATAACATGTTGGTACATCCAGCACTAATGCAGCCTCCACGTCTTAAGGACTGGCAAGCTGCAATATATTTCTTTTTTTTTTTTTAAACTGCAAATGAAATGACTGTTCTGTAAGGCTATTTTCACACTGATCCGCCGCAATAGGCGTTTTTACCGTGCTTTCGGAGCGTTTTTAAAGGACATAACTGCACCAAAAACGCTTTCTCAGAGGTGTCTTTGAGGTGCTTTTCAGGCACTTTTCAGGCGGTTTCCATTGATTTCAATGGGAAGAGGAGTTTTGGGGCTTTTTTGTTTTCTTAAACTCTCCAAAGATGCTGCAAGCAGGAGTTTTTACACCGCAAGTGCAACGCCTCAGTGTGAAAACATATATAGATATACATAGGGAAGCGTTTTTCTTGAGCTTTTCAGGTGCTTTTTTTTTTTTTTTAACGCAAAAACACTTCAAAAACTCCTCAGTGTGAAAGCCTTAAGCAGGTTCTCTCCCCTTTAAAGCAGACTTGGAAAACCCTATTCTTCAAACAGTGTTGTGTGCCATGTTAGTTGTAAATGTTATATTATTTTCAATACATCTGCAGCTGTTTTATCTAGTCCTATATATTATTCAATGGCAAGGTCTCAGAAACTTCTCTTCCATTTTCTAGACCCCACTCCTTTATGACACCATTATAATCCAGTACACGGGCAGAATTGGACAGGGTATTCCTAACATACTCCTGAAAGTCTCATTAGTGCAGAAGATCCAAGGAATTGCACACTAAAGGTATGTTCATTGATTCATTCATTGTCACATTAAAAAAAAGGTAAGTTCACCTTTGTAAGGAAAAAAAAACTTTTTGCAGGCAAAAAAAAAAGTGGTTTTTTTTAACCACTTCCTGTCCGGACTCTTTTACCCCCTTCCTGTCCAGGGCAATTTTTAGCTTTCAGCGCTATCACACTTTGAATGACAATTGCGCGGTCATGCAATACTGTACCCATATGAATTTTTTACCATTTTTTTGAGACAGATAAAGCTTTATTTTGGTGGTATTTATTCACCGCTGGGATTTTTATTTTTTTTACTATGTAAATGAAAAAGTTCAAAAATTTTGAAAAAAAGTGTTTTTTTAAATACAATTTTGCAAATAAATAATATTTCATCATAAATCTTAGCCAAAATTTATTCCGTTATTTTTTTTAGTAAAAAAAAAAAATCCAAATTAGTTTATAACCAAAAATTATAATTTTTAAACATTTTTTTTTACATTTTATTTTATTTTTTTTATATTATTTTTTATATTATTTTTTATTTTTACATACTGTCACCCTAGCAGTACACTGTCACCATGGTGACACTGTACTACTTGTGGAGGGTGATGAAGATTTTTTTTTTTTTTTTTTTACACTGATTGCTTTTACACCCATATAGGATGTAAAAGCAATCATTTCTCTTTCTCTCTGTCTGCATTCCTGCAGTCATTGAGAATTACTGAGTGAGCTGTGAGTGGTCACAGCTTGTCACATGGTACAAGGCTGTTGTGAATAGCCTTGTACCATGTGACCTCTGTGATCATTCACAGATTTCACACATAGTAAGCAATGATGTCACAAGTGACATCTTGCTTACTACTTTGCATGTGATCACTGATTCGCCAATCAGTGATCACATGATCGGGACCTCGTACAGAGGTCCCGTCCGACGATCGGTGTTTCACTGTGTCCGGAGGACACAGCGGGCACCGGATCGCGGTGGTGCGCGCTCCCAGGGAGCGCGCACAGCTAGAAAAGGCGGGTGCCATTTATGGACGGCAACCCGCCCCTGGACTGCCACCGCCCTGCCGTTTATAAACAGCAGGCGGACGGCAAGAGGTTAACTTTTTTACTAGGAGCCTGCAAAGCATAGCACCTGCGATCAGCACATTGTGAGTGCACTCTCAGGCTCCTGCAAACTGTCAGTGTATCTGTCTGTACATCGTATGGGCTTGCAGTTACTGAATGACAGGAAGACTCAATGGACTACCCTAGAGCGCTCAACAGTGCCCTGGTAGTTCATTGAGAATTAAAACCTGTCGGCCACAAAGGCTGTTGGTACTTGCAGGTCTCCCACACTCAGAACCCTGAATAATGCAATTGGGTGGGCAAAGCCCTGCAGGGCAACTTTTAGGTTGGTTTAAAGAAAAAAAAAATAAATACACCGCAACACACTCACACAGGTGGATGCAGCATCGGCCCCCCTGGTACCCCCACCACCTTTAAGACCAGGAACTGAGCGATCAAAGACTGCAGATCATTCAGTGTGCAGAGAGCAGGTAATTCAGTGTGCAGAGAGCAGGTAACTGTCAATCACCAGCTCTCTGCTGTGCCCCTCCAGCACTCACTGGAGCACCAGGCTGAGGAGGGGACAGGAGTTCTGGCTCTCAGCAGCTCACTGAGAGGCTCAGGCATCTGGGTGGATCCCAACTTTAAAGCTGGGCTGTCTCCAGAGCCTGGACCATCTTAGAGCTGGCTTTATCTCACGGTCGGCTGAAAACAGATCACAGGAAAGCAGAACAAAGTGCACTCCTGTGATTCCCAGAAGTAGTAGGGCCAAAAGAGCTTTGGCCCTACTCCTCCTTTGAGAGGGTTCAGGCCAGGCTTCACTCATCAAAAAAAAAAAAAAGACCTACAGATGTGGAAATGGCAATAAAGCTAACTTTAAAGATCTAAGTAGTTATGTAATGGGCTGTACCCACAAACTGACAGCTGAGATCAGTAGCCCCAGGGCCCTGTAGGGACATGTGCACCCAGTCCCATATGGAAGGCGAGACTTCCAGCAAGGACCAAGGCAGCACTAAAGACCTGATGGTGACCTATTTAAAAGTAGACCTTGCACTCCAGGCAAGGCCTGCTTGTTCAGTGTGGTCCACCTTGATTTACTCAGCTTTTCCTACCTTCTGTAGTGGCGAGGTGACTTCATCTTGCTGACAAGCTCCCTGGGAAGGCAGAGTACTCCAAATCTCAATGAGACATTCTATCACAGTTCACGGACCTCTTCTCCTGAGATGTGAACTACTCTGTATTCTTACTATACTTGCCTGTGATGTCTACATGAGGGTAACATCATCCTCCATGTGGCCAGATACAATCCTTTTTTTTTCTTTCTTTTTTTCTTTTTTTTTTTTTTTTGCAATTTTACACAGTGCTGGAGGAAGGGAAAGGGAACCACCCTCTGCACTGTCAAAATACACGAACAGCGGCTGCATTTGATTTAATTCAGCTGCTATTCACCTAACAAATTTTCAATCTAGGGATGTCACACAGGAGGCAGTCAACAGGGCCACCCACGGATCAAGCCGGCCAGTGTATGGCTAGCTTTAGTTTTGGATTGAGTAATGAATGGTTAATAACCTGTCTTAATGGGAAAGGAGTAAATCTTTCCAAGGGGTGGGGGAAACCTCTCACAGTTGTCACCATTGGAGGATTTCCCTTTCATACCATTTCCAGTGACCACTCAAAATGTTGAATTTTTGCCAGTAAACAAGTGTGACCAAGAGAAAAATCTCTTAGGCAGGTGTCCCAATACAAAGATTTCCCCTGTATTCCTGTCACTAGCACAGCAATTATGTCATCTGTCATTCTAATCCAGAAATTCAAAAAATAAAATATTTGCTCCTTTAGCCAACAATGTTTTTCACACTACTCCCATGATCAGCACCACAAGAAAACCAATTCAACAAATATTGAAATATATTCATTTCTTTAATGTCTAAAATGATTTGTACATAAAATAGATACAAATGGCAGGAATTAATGAACACTGTACAAGAAATAAGGCCTCATATACTTCATGGTTTTGTTGCCAATAAAATCCACGCCAGACCTCACATCGAGACATGTGATGGCCTGGTGATGGGTAATGCTACGGTGGAACAAACAGACCAATTTGTAACAGATGTCAGTGACCTGATTGGACAGAAAGAGCCATTCACAGAAGAACTATGCAGTCATTTGGCCAAGCATTTACAAGATGGTAAATGCTTGGCTAGCAGCTGCAACCACTGAAGAGTCTACTCTTCAAGCCCAAATCTACACCAACCAAAGATATTGGCTTAGCATGGTTGGTGGCAAGTTGTGGTTCCACCCAGGGGCGGACTGACCATTTGGGAACTCGGGCACTGCCTGAGGGCCCGGGGTCAGAAGGGGGCCCCATGAGATGCCCCTGGTACCTTTCTTAGCCTTTTTTTGGTGTGGTTTGTGTGTGGGCAAGGACACATGGGGCCCCATGATCCCCTATTGCCCGGAGGCCCCATGAGTTGTCAGTCTGCCCCTGGTTCCACCTAATGGCTGAAACTGTGTCCTCTGCAGAGCTGTAGCGATCTATTGGCTGACACTAGTTTGCAGTGGGGTACACTTCAGGTGTGTCAAATGCTGAATATTCTTTGGCTGGTGTAGCTTTGCTTGAGAAGATGCTGCAGCACAATGCATGACCATCTTTTCATTAGTCTGCAGGGAGGATGGTATCCTCAACTAGATGCTGCAGGCGAATGCTAGGGGAAAAGGCAAGTTAATTATCTAACTTTGGCCACCACCACCCCAAACCCCCATTTTATTTTTTTTGGCAGTGACCTGTTACCTAAGATGTTGCATGAAAGTCACCCTAAGTAAGTGGACCTGGTCACTGAGGTGGCAAGGTCAATTATAAAGAATAGGTCAAGCCAATACTTAAAAGTGGTTGTAAAAGCTCCAGGGTTTTGTTTTACCTTTATCCATTTTAATGTTTCCTAATATTTACTTGAGCCCCATCCTGGTCCAGCTTTGGCTCTCTTGAGACTCTCGCACCTCAGTGGCTAAGACAGCAGTGGGAGTCAGTCACAGCCAGTGAGCCAATGAGGTGTGAGAGGGGGTGGGGCTGACATGCAGAACAGCGGCTTGAGAACAAGTCTACTTGGGTGCCTCCATAGCAAGCTGCTTGCTCTGGGGGGCAGGAGGGAGGGGCCTGCAGGAGGCCCGAGAAGAGGCAGATTGGGGCTGCTTTGTGCAAAGCCACTGTACAGACCAGGTAATTATAACATGTTTATTTAATTTTTTAATTGGCTTCAATATCACTTTAACCACTTGCCCTCCTGAGGATTTACTCCCCTTCCTGACCAGGACATTTTTTGTGTCACGGCGCTGCGTTATTTTGGCAATTGCACAGTCATGCGATGCTGCTCCCAAATTAAATTTACATCCTTTTTTTTTCCCCCATGAATTGAGCTCTTTTTCGGTGGTATTTGATCGTCTGTGTGGTTTTTATTTTTTGCGCTATGAAAAAAAAGGCTGACAATTTTGAGAAAAAAAACAAAATTTGACTTTGCCAGTAAAAAAAATGTAATTAATAAACTCAAATTTAGGCCAAAATGTATTCTGCTCCAATCTGGTTTATGTGAAAGTGTTTTTGCAAAGGATGGTATAAATACTGGAATTTTTTTTTAATGTTTACTAGTAATGGTGGTGATCAGTGACTTATAGCAGGACTGCGGTGGGCATGGTGACACTGAGGGAAACCAACATGGTGTCACGGATATCACCAGTGGCACCAATACAATGATCAGTGCTTAAAAAAAAAAAAGCAAAAAAGCACTGGCACTGGGCAGGAAGGGGTGATCAAAGGGTTAACTGTTTTACATTGGCCTGTGTCCATGTGCTTCACTGTGTGCACGAGCTGATAGGGAGAACTGTTTTTTGTTTACAAACAGTTCTCCTCCCCGTCAGAGATGCATGGCAATCACTGGGTGCTGGCAAGTAATCACTGGCCAGGACCCAGTGATTGACAGCCACGAATGGCAGTACAGGTTGGGTGTGCCTCAATACATTGAGTTGCTGCCATGTGATTGGCTGATTAGCACAAATTGCTACCAAGCATTAAACAGGTGTACCTACTAAAGTAGCTTGTGTGGGTGTATGTGTTTATATATATATATATATATAAAATTTATTTCTATCTCGCTCTCAAGAGTAGACTCTGCAGTGGTTTACCAATGTAACACTCATTACAAGCATACTTGTTATGAGAGAAACATGTCAATGGCCTTGCTTCCATATTTCTGAATCAAAAACCCAGAACACCACCTCTAATTCCCAGCAAATAGCCAAAGAAACACAACAGCCAGGTATCTACAATTTTCAAAGTGAGCTGGCACTAGTGATCTCTCCAAACTTCAACAGACTTTTCATTTAGAGAGAAGGGGGGAAGTTACAATAACATTTATTCAATCATTCTATGGTTTAAAACCAATGCCAATTCATAAAGTAGGGGCAGTCATCTAGAATTAGGCCATAAACTGCATTCAGCCAACAACCGTCACTGTTGCAGTGGCAATCTGCACTAAAGTGTATAGATGTTGTTGAGGGAGTAATGTAACAACTGAACCCTGCCAGAACCGAGCGCGCCACATCCATTGGAGGTTTGTAGCGTTTTTATTGGCTCAGAGGGGTAAATACTATGGGGCTGACTTACTAAAGGCATATATACTGTTTGCTTTGCAATCAAATTTTCCTTTAGCTTGGTGAATGAGGTGAGGCTCTGCTGATTTTCATCATCCAATCATGGGGAAGCAGAAATACAAACTAGAAAAAAAAAATTATATATATACTCTCCTTGCATTAGATTGGGTCTACTTTCAAAGACAATTATCACATTAATGAAGCTAATGGAAAATTATTTGCAAATGAAGCCTATAAGCATTTAGTAATTCAACACCAATGGATTTCACATCTCCAATGAAAAAAAAAAAAAAAAAATATAAAAACAGGTAGAAGAGTCTGCACCCTGCCAGGGTGCTAGAGCCCATGCACATTCGCATGTTGTACCAACACACACGCCTTTAGTGTGCATTAGGACAAGTAGTGTATTCATTTTGCAAGTTACAGTAATACATTGGTATAAATGAGCCCTTAGAGCGACAGACTTCTAAGCAGAGTTGCACACGTAACAGGCTATGGACACTCCCTTTAAAATGAATGCAAACCTTTACCCTACATGGACAACGCATAACTTTAAGTAGGTCTCCCCTGATGCTTCTGCTCTTCCGGTGATTCCACCATGGCTTTGCTCAGCCACCGGGAATAAAACAAAAGCCCAGGTGATCTACAAGGAGCTGGAGTCAGCTCTCCTAGCTATGACCACCCATGTGATGGTACTGATTGCCCAGACTTTCCACCCTGCATAGGAGAGCATTACATGCTTCTCCATACTCACAGTATCTTGTATGTGTTCTGGGCCTACACAAGTAAATATTTTTGAGGGTAATAAAAGCAAACCAGTTGCCTTGCCTGGAATAGCTGAAGCCCAGGAGAGATTCCTGCTCATCTCCCTGAATGGAGGTTAGCACAGGGTATACCGGTGTTTTTGTTGGCAGATAAAAGGTCACATGTGCTCTGCAGTAATTTCCATCCATCAGAGCTAGCCAAGTGAAGGGTGTGAATTTCAGCAAAAGCAGTTGTGAATCTCCTATCTCTTCATGCCCATGTAAAGATGCAAGGTTATGGGATCACTACCTGTGTCTCCTTCCCTTGTTACAGAAATCAGGGGCAAGTGACCAAAGCTGTGCAGCAATCTAGTAATATATAAGCTACCTGTACGAGGTATGGGTTAGGAACCCCAAGGAGCACAGCTCCTATGCCCACAAGAAGTCTAACAGGAGCCCTTGGTGTAGACTAATGGTCCCACTGACACCAACAATGGGACACTAGCCTTCCCCACTGATACCAATTATAGGGAACTACATCTCCATGTTCTGACCACCAACCCTGAGGCTATTTTTATTCTCACTGATGCTGGGTCCAGGACATTGTGGCCAGTGGGGGTAGAAAATTGTGGGGGGGGGGGTGTAGGAAGACCAAAGTCAGCAAATTGGGCCTTTGATTGAAAAGCTTAGGACCCCCTGGTGTAGATTATAGGGCATTTAGAAGAACATCACCCCTGGGTACAGAATTCTATTATATTTTGTCATGTAAGGCAAGAGGATAAACCTTTGCACAACGGCAGGAGCAGAGTCTTACATTGCATTTTCATAAGAGTGGATCTTCTACATAGGCAACCATAGCACTCCAGCTGTTCTGAAACAGAAAGTCCCATGAGGAATTGCAAGACCAACTCCCAGAGACTCCCCCTCATTCTACATCCATTAAGTCCAGGATCCCTGCCTGTAAGTTATTGACACCCTGATGAAGGTAGAGCCCTTTAATATATATGAAGAAATAAAATGCTCATCCAAATCTATAGCTTTGGTCTAGTGCTTCCCTTCAGGGGCACCCTCAGGTCCTTGGTGCATGTTGGCACATAGCTCTTTGAGCTTGCTGAACAATTTCTATGCAGCTGGGCTGATCTTCTCCCTCATTAAGCAGAGCCCCTTAATAAGCTATAGCAACAATACCATAAGCTTTTTAATAAAAAAAAAAACCAAACAAACACAAACGAAAAAAAAAAAAAAACCCATTTGTAGAAGTCCACTGCTTCTAAGCACCTCTATCCTACAAAAGGCCTTAACACTGCATCTTCATACTAAGCACAAAAAAATTAAAATTTTGGCACAACACAAAATGCTCTAACAAGCTGTGCTGCCCTAGGTCATACTGAAAGGGTTGTTTAGAGTGGATAAAAAAAATATATTTCTTTTACAGCTTTCAGAATTAAATAGGTTTGTTCGCTAAAAACAATTCTATCTAAAATATATAAAAAAAAGGCATCATTTCAATTGATTTGTGCAAATTAGCAATAGCTTGGCGCGCAAGCTCATGTCCATGATGTGCTAGCCACGCGTCGCTCGTGATGAAGAGGTCAGCGCTCACACCGCGCTCTTCCCCCTGTTGTCCAGTTTGCTGATAGGCTCTGACAGGTTGTTCATTTGCTCTTCTGTGAATGTAATGTACGAGTAGACCAAGCTGCCTGCAATACTGAAAAAGAAAAAAATAAATATGTGAGGTCTAAATGTAACAATTCGATTTCCTTGCATCCATGGCAACAGAATTTGGAAATTACAGATCCTATCAAGAGGCAGGAAGCATCCAGGGAGAGCAAACTGCCTCGGTCTCATAATCCCCCATCTGATGATGCCTTGCAGCAGCTGTGTTTGGGTACAGGAACCTGGAATTACCAACATGCATTCGTTTTTAGGATGGTGAGGGTTGAGGCAAGGGACTAGGTCCACAGAAAGTTGCTTTTCCTGAAACTGCACCAATGATAGGGCCCCATTTTATCCAATGGCACCAACGGTAGGGCATACCTTCTTTCACCGATATCAGTGTTGGAACACTATTCCTTCTTAACCCCTTCACGCCTAAGGGTAAAACAAATCTTAGAGCCCAAGTACAATTTTGACGTGTTCGTAAAACCACATATCATCACAACTACTTTGTACATCCAGGTGAATTATACCTTGTTTTTTTTCAGGACAAATTGGGCTTCCATTTGGTGGTAAATGGTAATGGATATAGCCTGATTTTTTTTATTATCAAAGGAAAACTGGCCAAAAATAGTAAAAAAAAAAAATAAATCTTTTTAATTTAGCTGTGTGTTTGTTACTACCATAACCTACCACCAAAGAAAACCCAAAATACATTTTCCAGCTCGACGATCACAGTGATACCATATATGTGTATGTTGTTTGTACCTGTACTACAGCCCAAAAACAATAGTGTGCCTTTTGTTTTTTTTACCTAAAACACACTGACACCAATTTGAAAAAAATCCTAACCTTGACTTTTGACACTGACTTTGATCAAAATACTAACCCTGGCACTGAACTAGATCAAACCTTGATCTAGGTATATTTTCTTTTTTTTTTTTTTTTTATAAAAAACAGTTTTTTCTTCTCTCTGCAAGGAGAGAGATGCATTGTATCTCTCCTTTATTTGGAGAGGGAAAAAAAAAAAAAAAAAAAAAAAAAAAACACAAGGGGGGGGGGCAGGCTTCACAATGACTGATCACTGTGATAGCCAATCAAAGGCTATCACAGTGATCATTTGACCCAGAATCGGGGGTCCAGATCATTAGAACTGGACCTGGGGCTCTCAGTGACACCCTGGCATTTGTGCTGTCTCCCACCAGCACAAAGGCAGGTTTGCAAATATGCGCCCCACAGAAAAAAAGCTCGGTTCTCTAGGGCCACATATTTGTGTGATGTCGGCGTGAAGGGGTTAAGACACTAACAATGAAACAGTATTCTCACTGACACCAATGATGGGGCCCGCTCTCTTTCTCCCACTACTACCAAAGATGGGGCCTTATTCCTCCTGTTACTGGCCAAAGGAGCTTTTTTTGTACTCCCACTGGTCTCAGTCAGGGTCTCCTAAAGTCTGAAGGAAAGTAAACTGGCCCTTTGTTTAGAAAGTTTGGAGACCCTTGCTCGAGTCTAGGACAATTATTGTGTAAGGACTACAGAACTCCTGCGCCTCTCGTCTTTTCCATAGATGGAAATGTTCTACAGAACTCTTGTGTCTCTCCTCTTTTCCACCGATGGTGATGTTCTACAGAACTCCTGCTCCTCTTTTCCACCGATGGTGATGTTCTACAGAACTCCTGCTCCTCTTTTCCACCGATGGTGATGTTCTACAGAACTCCTGCTCCTCTTTTCCACCGATGGTGATGTTCTACAGAACTCCTGCTCCTCTTTTCCACCGATGGTGATGTTCTACAGAACTCCTGCTCCTCTTTTCCACCGATGGTGATGTTCTACAGAACTCCTGCTCCTCTTTTCCACCGATGGTGATGTTCTACAGAACTCCTGCTCCTCTTTTCCACCGATGGTGATGTTCTACAGAACTCCTGCTCCTCTTTTCCACCGATGGTGATGTTCTACAGAACTCCTGCTCCTCTTTTCCACCGATGGTGATGTTCTACAGAACTCCTGCTCCTCTTTTCCACCGATGGTGATGTTCTACAGAACTCCTGCTCCTCTTTTCCACCGATGGTGATGTGCTACAGAACTCCTGCTCCTCTTTTCCACCGATGGTGATGTTATAAAGACTAGCATTTCTCACCCTCTAAAAAACGGGTGTCGTGACCACACCAAGCAAACAAAGTCTGGGGTACCTGAGATTTTGCATCCTTTATTATATCTAGCTTTAAATATACAATTGAAAGTGTGAATTTATGTAACAGACCCAAAGATAAGCTCAAAGTTCTACATGAACTTCCTTGCCCCAGCTGCAACAAAAATGAGCCGAGTTAGCTTTACTTGTACCTGCGTGGCATCACTTACTCCTTTGGAAACATTTTCAGGGAGAAGACGTCACACCCCTTTTACACCTTAAAGAACTACATGTCCCATAACCCTTTGGAAAAGTAGGCAGGGCAAAAGGCATTAATGTCCAATGCTGCCAGACCAACAGTGGGTGGATTTGTAGGTGGTGATAGATCAGCAAGACTCCTAGAAAGGATTACACAGAGTGGGGCAATTCTATTTACAGACTACAAAGGGCTGTCATAGGACCAGCTTGCCCAGTGCTATTGAGAGAGCAGCAGTGGCTAGAAAATGGATATGCAGGCCAGGGGTTTGTGTTCACCAACTATGATGGCACAATTTGTAGTCATAGGAAGCACAGTTTAGAACAGGGGTGGGCAAACTTTTTGACTTGAGGGCCGCAATGGGTTCATATATTGGACCCGGGGGCCGGACCAAGAGTAGATGAATGATGTGTATGTGTCATCCATAGAAAGTATAGTAATTCATCCCCCCTATAGTAATTCATTCCCCATATTAAGTCCCCAATTCACTTACCTTTGCTCCGCGCGTTCCTCTCGCAGTGCTCCCGCTCCGTTCTGGTGTAGCATGAAAATCTGTCTCCTATGAGGATCTGTCCCCCTCGACGTATCTGCGCATGTGCCAGTTTCAGGCATTAGCAGCCGATCAGCGATCTCCGGCACATGCACAGATACGTCGAGGGGGACAGATCCTCATAGGAGACAGATTTTCATGCTACACCGGTCTTCAGGGCGGACTGTGAGAGGAGCCTAGCTCCGCGGGCCGGATTAAAAGGTCCACCGGGCCGTAGTTTGCCCATTGCTGGTTTAGAACATCTGAGCATATCAAAAAGGTAAGTTGTCTACTGCCAACACACATTTAGGCCTCTTTCAGATGGCCGTTCTGTCTGTTTACGGATGAAAATTGGACACCCATGTATTTCTATGGACTAAGATGTAAATATCCATATCTATTAACTTTTTTTTGGAACGGAAGAAAAGCAGTTTTTTTTTTGTACAGAAGAATAGGAACAGACAAAAAAAAAAAAAACAGCTTTTTTTTTGATCAGTTCAGTCACATTTTTTCCAATGAAAGGACCCTTACGGTTGTGTCTGGGAGTTCAGCTTCAAGAGACCAAAAGGGCACAAGGAAGAAGATAATTTTGGGGGATTACTACAATCATACCTGATATTTAACCCCAGGAAGTTGGTCCATGTGAATATGTAGTCGTCTCCAAAAAACATTCCGATGTATGTGATGAGTATATTCTGCAAGGAAAGTGAAATGCTGTTAGTGTATCTAAATGTGCTAGTACGTTTAACAAAAGTCAAACTCCAACTCGCACTTTATCTCAAAAGGAAGAAAACTATTTGCTGTAACTGCTTATAAAGTTTTTACATAAATAAAAGCTGGTCATTGTAAGCACCTGTCAGTGGTAAAAATGGTTTGTCTCAACCTAATTGCTAGAGCTGCAGGATAGCTTGTCCTTTTGAAAAATTGCAGATTTACTAGCCAGAACACCAGGTTGGGAAAAAAAAAAAAAAAAGCCTAAAAAATAAAAACTAATGCAACGCTCACATTTAACCATTTGCCGCCAGCCCTATGGCCAAATGGCGGCCGGCAAATGTCATCAGCGTTCCGGGTGGACGCCATATGGCATCCTCCCGCTCCTGCAGAGCCTCGCAATCTGTCACCGGCCGTGTACCTCAGACACGGCCGACAGATCTGAGTACCGGCCCCTGTTGCCAGTACCATGTGACCTGCTGTGACCAATCACAGCAGGTCACATTACAATGGATGGCTTCATTCATGCCATCCAACTGTCTACTAGTGTCTAGCTGTGAATGGTCACAGCTAATCACATGCACATGTCATGTGATTAGCTGTGGCCAAATCACAGCTAAGCACAAAAAAAAAAAAAAAAACCCCCGAATGAATCGATGTCATTCAGGTAAATGCTTGCTTATAGCAAAGTAATTCTATGCTATAAGCAAATTGGGGAAGTGATTTTTTTTTTTTTCTTTTTACACAAAGTAGTACAATGTTACTACGGTAACATTGTACTACTTTGGTCATAGTGAAATATGAAAAAAATATATATTTTTTTTTTCCATACTGTCACCTGTCAGCGTCCCTGATCACCGCCATGCCAGTTATATGATGACGCTGTACTGCACTGGTGACAATATGTAAAAAAAAAGTGAAAAATTACAAAAAAAACACAACTTCAAAAAACTCGCCATGCCTCTTATGAAGTACGTCGGACTGTCTACTTTGTAAAAAGGGGTCATTTGGGGGATATCTGTACTGTCCTGACATTCTTGGACCTCAAGAAATTAGATTGGCCGTCAGTACTTCAGGATTGATCAATATTCAGATCTATACCATAGTTTGTGAACTCTATAACTTTCCTACAAACTAAATAATACATCCTAATTTGGGTTATTTTTCACCAAAGACATGTAGCAGAATACATCTCGGCCTAAATTTATGAAGAACAATTATTTATTTGCAAACTTTTTATAAACAGAAACAAAGAACTTTTTCTCCAAAATTTTTGGCCTTTTTTTGTTAATTTAGCAAAAAATAAAAACCCCGGCGGTGATTAAATACCACCAAAAGAAAGCTCTAGTTGTGTGTACCCAAACTAAAATTTTATCATTTTCTTCAATGTTGTATGACCGCGCAATTGTCATTCAAAGTGTGAGAGCGCTGAAACCTGAAAACTGGCCTGGGCAGGAAGGTGTAAAATTGCCCGGTATTGAATTGGTTAAGAATTGGGAAGCTGCAGTATAGCAAAAATATTGCTTTTAGGTTCAATGCCACTTTAAAGCTTGTCATATAACACAAATTTTGTTGAGGATTTAGAATCAGCCAAAATACGGCATGCGAGTGTCCCTGTTGGTACTACCCAACTCAACAAGATTCAAATATCAAATTCGAACAAGCCAGGTGGAAACATTGTCATTGGAACAGTGAGCGCATCCTATTTGATGCAGTTACTGTTCAAGTATTCAAGCAGCCACGCTCTTGACAGCCAGCTATGGTATTCAGCAGCCATAGAGATTGCTCTATCCATGCTGTTCAGGCTAGCAATACATGCCTAGATTTCTCTTATTCAGCCTCCAGGCAAACTCCATTCAAAACTGGTAAGACTGTCCTGTATAATAAGCTAGCAGGCTATGCCACACATTTACCATTTACATACATCTCATCCACTCCCTCATCATATCACGATTACTGCAACTCCCTCCTCACTAGCCTACCTCACCACAGGCTATCCCCGCTTCAGTCGATCCTGAATACGGCTGACAGACTCATCCACCTTACCAACCGCTCCATCTCCGCCACCCCCCTCTGCCAATCTCTCCACTGGTTCCCGATTGCACAACGGATCAAATTCAAAATCCTAACACTGACGTACAAAGCCCAAACTACATCACCGACCTAATATCCAAATATCACCCAAAACGCACTCTCCGCTCCTCACAAGACCTCCTTCTCTCTAGCTACCTGGTGTCCTCCTCCCATGCCCGCCTCCAGGACATCACCCATCCTCTGGAACTCCCTACCCCAATCAGACTATCACCTACGCTCCTCTCCTTAATGCACACCCTGAAAACCCACCTCTTCAGAGAAGCCTACCCCGCCCTCTGCTAACTGCCGATCTCCTCCTCTCTTCCCACCACTCCATCCCCCACAGCTTTTCCTCCTGTGCCACCATCCCCTCCCTCCTAGATTGTAACTCCAAGGAGCAGGGCCCTCAATCCCCTCATGTATTGCATTGTATTGTTATTGTACAATCTCATGTATTGTCTCCCATTGTAAACTATTGGCGCTATATAATTCCTGTATAATAATAAATCTCAAGGGTTAAAAATTTCCCAGCAGCAGCTTGCACCTCTTGGCACTATGCAAAAAGATGACACACATTTTTATTTTGACAAATAATTGTGTATTATACTTTTCAAATGTAATGGTTTACCATTGTTTATTCTAAAAGTTTAGAAGTAAGCATCCTGCCTAGGAGCAAGCACTACAAGATGCAGCTATGACTTCCAATAAAACAGGAAAGTCTCTTCGTCCCTCAGTGGACACAGAAATGGCAGTTGGCAGGGTATATCAGTGGAAGCCAGGCACCAGTAACAAAAAAAGTGAAGGTAAATCAAAGGGGGCAGAGACAAAAGTTTTCTAGGTCAGTGGTTCTATCTGAATAGATCTAAAATGTCTCTCTTTCTGCAGTTGCAGCACTAAGGTACTGGCGGGCAACTCAACAGATCGTCAATCTTCATCTGCAGCTTTTGACTCAAAGTAGAACTATATGCATAAAAACTCTTCTCCCCCGTTTCAGTTTATTTTTTGCCATCTGTGTCCCATTGGGGAGATTTACCTTTACTTACTGTCCCATAGCCAAAACAGGAAGAGAAAAGGAAATCCCTGAAAATTAGGAGAATTCCTTGGGGACCCCCAGCTCACCAGAACTAGTAAGTTCCCCTCTTAAGTTTCTGGAGACAACTCAAAATTTGGGGTTTTCTTTACTTTCACTTTTGATAATAATGGTAAACAGTTACATAGTCTAGGTCAGCGTTTTTCAACTAGTGTGCCGTGAGATATTGTCTGGTGTGCCGTGGGAAAAATTGCAATTTCATCCGTAACAGGTGGCCTCGGCTCACAAATAGACCAATCATTAGAACAGCAATGGGCAAACTACGGCCCACGGGCCGTATACGGCCCAGCGGACCTTTTAATCCGGCCCGCGGAGCGTGATACTGTCAGGATGATCTGTCCCCCTCGACGTATCTGCGCATGTGCCGGAGATCGCCGATCGGCTGCTAATGCCTGAAACTGGCACAGGCGCAGATACGTCGAGGGGGACAGATCCTCATAGGAGACAGATTTTCATGCTACACCGGAACGGCGAGAGGAACGCGTGGAGCAAAGGTAAGTGAATTGACACGGGGGGGGGCTTGGGGACTTAATATGGGGGATGAATTACTATACGGGGGATGAATTACTATGCTTACTATGGGGGAATATTACTATACTTACTATGGATGACACATACACATCATTCATCTACTCTTGGTCCGGCCCCCGGGTCCAATAAATGAACCCATTGCGGCCCTCAAGTCAAAAAGTTTTTCAATAAAATTTTTTAACATTTTCTAATGGTGGTGTGCCTCGTGATTTTTTTCATGAAAAAAGTGTGCCTTTGCACAAAAAAAGGTTGAAAAACACTGGTCTAGGTTGACCTAGATGGCCTTTGGGTGTAGGATTAGAACTTTGGCTGAAAAAAAAAAAAAAAAAAAAAAAAAGACAGTTGATCCAGAGGAAGGCAAAAAACCCAGCAAAGCATGATCCAATTTGCTCCTGCAGGGGCAAAAAAATTTAAAAAAAAATTACTTCCTGATCCCCCGAGAGACAAATCGGATATTCCCTGGATCAACTTTACCTATAAACAAAAAGGACAATAAAAAAAAAAAAAAAAGTTTTGCCTTTGGTTATACTTTAAAATGGAATTAAAGGCGTTGGCTCCCACTGCTGTCAATCACAACCAATGAGAAAAGAGGGGGTGGGGCCAAGCATTGGCTCCGTGTGTGAATGTATATATGGAGCAGTGGATGCCCCCATAGCACTGCTAGCTGTGGGGGCACCCGACAGGAGAGCGTGCGGGGGACCCGCAAAGAGGATCTGGGCTGCTCTGCAATACCACTGCACACAGCAGTTAAGTATTTAGACAGGTTTGTTATTTTTAGAAAAAAAAATGCAAGCCTTTAGAGGTGCTATTCTCTCTGTAGAGGGGGGAGGGGGGGGGTCACAATCCCAAGGATGCCAATAATTTAGAGGCCATTATAAATACATATATTTTACCTTCCCATACATTTATTGCAGGAGTCTGAATTTTTTTTTTTCTTTGGTCTATGGGTCATGGAAGGTGTTGGGGGAATGTACTGGGCTCTGGTCCCACTAAGAAATACTGTCATAGACCGTAGTCATCTTGTGGCGTCTGCTCGGAAGCACTTTATAAACATTAGGTTTCAAATGAAGCACAAGTTCACTTTAATGTGACACACAGAACTTACCTTTAGACATCCAACTATTGTCGTCGTCAGAGCAGAATTATAATGGGTGCATAGAACCGTGGAGTACATTAAAATAAATCTAAAAACAGGAGAAAAAAAAAAAAGTCATAAAATCAATGTGTAGATAAAGAATAGATTATCCCAACAGGTCATATTCCTAATGTGTGCTTACTGTACCATGTACATGTTTTAAAAAGTCTCCTGTCCTCTTCGTATTGCTTTGTGTGTGAAATCCCTGATGTTTCTGCCAGTCCCTGTTAAAAATTGACCAGATTAGGCTCTTATGCCCAATGTGGTCAGTTTTCTGGCTGTGCTGGGAGCTAATGCAATGATCAGGGTTGTGCGGACACCCCCGCACCACAGCCATTCACTGGGATGACCAGTCTGCTGCAGTTTCTCCTCCCCCCGCTTTCTGAGCTCCTCATGCAGCTGAGAACAGAGGATATGTAATGACTTAATAAAAAAACACAAGATTTGTTTTGTTTTCTTTTTATTTTGTTTTTTTGATTTATACACAAATGTTTTACCTTTCATTTCTATTTTAAAATGCAAGGGTGTTTTAGAGGGGGAGGGTTCACACATACTTTAAAAAAAAGGGACAGGTCAGCAAGAACTGCAGAGAATATGGTTCTGTTGGTGTAGTACCACTTGCAGCCTGCAGGTGGTAACAAAGGCTAAGGCTGCCATCCATGTACTGGCACAACATACCAAAAGCAGAGCCTACTCCTCAGCAGTTTCCTAGCACATTTCAAACCTCAAAATAAATAAAAAAATTGATCAAGAGAACTTATCGACTGAAATGGACTGGTGGAATATTGCCTTTATTGGTTTAGTCCTTTTTTTTGCAACAGAAACCAAGCTGAAATTGGCACAAAACGTCCAGGTGAATGACCAGCATAACTACTCATAGTGGTCTTATTAGGCAGTCAGTACACCCATACCACCGCATCATACATGTTACTGCAATGAAATGTTTACTGGCCCCAACATATCACGTTTACAGAGGGTGAAAGTGGTACTTCACCTAAATTGCCCTTTGGCCCTTCTTTTTTTGTTGCACGGTTAGGTACTTCTTGGGGAGACTCACCCTTTTGGGTGAAGGGGGTAGGAAGAGGTTCACTTACTGTAGCGTCTCTGTGGGAGGAAGTGAGGGGAAATTATCCCCAGCAAACCCCCCCACATACACCCGCCCCCCCCAAAAAAAAAGAAAAGAAGGGGGGGTTGCTAGGAAGAAAAATATAGCAATTAACTGCCATTCCGTAAACTATTCAACAAAAATTCTGGGTATGAATACTCCTTAAATACAGAGATACTCCCCTCCGATCCAGCGATGCACTACCCCAGAGCTCCCCACCCAGCTGCTGACATCTTCAGACATCTGACTTCTGGCTCACAGGCCACTGTCCGGGTAGGGACGATGCCACTCCCACGCATGCGCGGGAGTTCGGTCGCATTAGGCATTGCTGAATATGTACAGTGAGCTGTGCCTGCGTGGCTCACTGTACAGGGACGGATAGGAAGGTAGGCAGCTTTAATTCAGGAAACAAAGCATTAAAAATCCTGCCTGTCTACCCCTTTTTTTTTTTTTAACCTAAAGTTTCATTTTAAGATATTGATCCACAGCAACCAATCACAATTCACTCTGCAGTCAGTGGAGTACAAGATAAGTTCTGGTTGGCTGCTATGTATTACTGCAATTAATCGACTATATATGGAATTTTTTTTTTTTTTTTTTTAAAGTGTTAAAAGGCTGCGAGATTCAAGGGGAGCTGAAAGTCTGAGCAGCGATATGAAAAAATTGTGAGGTGCATATCATTCATTATAAAGAACTTACCCCATTACACAGGAAAGTGTAAACTCAAATACGAAGAACATGTCCGTCCAGCCTTCATACTCCATAGCCTGCCAGAAAGAGAATTGCTCATCAACATGACAACAAGCACAAAACAACAAATACAATATTTCAGAAATGAATCCATTAATGGTCTATTACGTGTACCAGTTCCTCACACACTAGGAGCAGACATTAAAAGTCCTTTAGTAGAAATCAATTATTGGAGCTGATGGAGGATCAACTGGACAGAATACAAAATGCACAGAGGCACCCAAGGGTGGTCAATGCCTGACACCTCCTCATAGACCTTGTGGTGGGCACACAAAATATTGACACTTTGAGTCCACCCCTAAGTGAATATCATGAATATTAAGACTTTTCCCAATCCATTTGCAAATAACCTTCTCTTAAACTTCCCCTGACTCTCCATATATTTACCCAAAAACAGGTTAACCCAACACAAAGGTAAGGTAATAATCTCCTGCCTACATTAACATAGTAAGTAGTCCTTTTGGTGTGTAAAGTGGTCTTATCACTGGCCGATCCAAGAATGAACTGCATGTGTTTCAATGTCTTCAATACATGCACACACACACACACACACACACTTAAATATATCACTGACGTACAAAGCCGTCCACCATACTGCCCCAAACTACATCACCGACCTAATATCCAAGTACCGCCCAACACGCACTCTCCACCCCTCAGAAGACCTCCTCTCTAGTTCCCTAGTCTCCTCCTCCCATGCCCGCCTCCAGGACGTCACCCATCCTCTGGAACTCCCTACCCCAATCCATCAGACTATCACCTACTCTCTTCTCCTTTAGGCGCACCCTGAAAACCCACCTCTTCAGGGAAGCCTACCCCACCCCCTGCTAATTGCCGCCCTCCTCCACTCTTCCTACCACTCCATCCCCCACAGCTATCTCCTCCTGTACCACTATCCCCTCCCTCCTAGATTGTAAGCTCCAAGGAGCAGGGCCCTCGAACCCCTCATGTATCACATTGTATTGGTATTGTACGGTCTCATGTATTGTCTCCCATTGTAATGTACAGCGCTGAGCGAACTGTTGGCGCGCGCATATATATATACACATATACACACACACACACACGAGTATTTAGTATTTAAAAAAATTGCTGATCTACTGGGATTTTCACACACAACCATCTCTAGGATCTACAGAGAATGATTCTAAAGAAAACATATCCAGTGAGTGGCAGTTGTGTGAATGAAAATGCCTGGTTGATTAGGTCAGAGGAGAATGGGGAGACTGGTTAGAGATGATAGAAAGGCAACAGTAGCTCAAACATGAAAGCATGGACCCATCCTGCCTTGTATCAATGGTTCAGTCTGGTGGTGGTGTAATGGTGTGGAGGAGATTTTCCGGGCACTAACAAGGTGTGCCTAAATAAAGTGGCTGTTAGGTGGACCCTGCATATGATCAATTACTATACACTCAACTCGTCTTGAATAAGTGGGCAGCACAGTGGCTAAACGGTTAGCACTTCCGCCTTGTAGTACTAGGGTCACTGGTTCAAATCCCAACCACGGCACCTCCTGCCTGGAGTTTGCATGTTCTCCCTGTGCGGGTTTCCTCCGGGTACTCCGGTTTCCTCCCACACTCCAAAGACATGCTGGTAGGTGAATTGGCTCCTGTCTAAATTGTCCCTAGTATGTGTATGTATGAATGTGAGTTAGGGACCTTAGATTGTACACCCCTTGAGGGTTAGGGACTGATGTGAATGTACAATATATATGTAAAGTGCTGCGTAAATTCACGGCACTATACAAGTACCTATAATAAGAGTATTGTCTCACTTTATGTTGCAAAGCACTGAGCAAACTGCTGGAGCTGTATAAAATAAATGTTTTCATTATAATTTTTTTTTAATGCTGTAGTTGTATGTGAGAATTACAGTATTAAAATGGCTCAGCAGGTGCTATTCCAGCCTAAAAGGTGGCAGTGTTTAGTTGCAATGTAAAGGCTTATTTTGCCATTAAACCTTCCAGCCTGTATGGTCATTCTATCACATCTCATATAGTGAAAGCATGATCAAAAACCACTCTGATTGGTTCCCCATCTTTAGCGACACAGGTAATAAATGTCTGATCCACCAGCTGAAACGTTGGCTAGTAGTTCCTGAGCACAAGATTATTATTATACAGGATTTATATCGCGCCAACAGTTTGCTCAGCGCTTTACAATATAAAGGGAGACAATACAGCAACAATACAGTTCAGTACAAGAGGGATTTGAGGGCCCTGATCCTGGGAGCTTACAATCTAGGTGATGTAAAGGAACAAATCCCCAGCATGGACCTTTGCATAAATGGATTGCTGGCAGAAGGCGTTGAAGTAAATCCACACATGGAAATCCTAGGAGACTCCGTATCTAGTACCCAAGGCCGTTCTTTTCATCCTGAACTTAACTCTAGGACATAGGACAACAACCGGAGACAGTTTGCCATCAGATACAGGCCGACACAAAAGATTAGAGACGGCAATAAGGAAATCAGTGAAGGACACGGAGGGTAGGCAGTGCGGCCTTTCCATACAGAAGGGCTTTGTGTATTGGATTTATACTGCAGCTACTAGCAGAGTGTACACTGGCGGTGTACTGTGCCTGCCCTAACATCCACACAATGGTGCCATTCTACTGCTGCTTCAGGAAACAAGCCGTTCTGATAGCACACTTGGCTCACCTTCATCAAGTTCCTCCGCTGGAAAGTGATCTCATATCTCTAAATAAGCACGGCTGCTATGTATTTATCATTTTCTGACACCAGCGTTTATAGTTTGGTAGAACAAAACCTCAGAGAATAAGCAGTTCAATGTAAAAGGCAATTAGTACATGAATTTCTCTTGGTGTTTGATGGCCATTTAGTCTCCCAGTTTGAGCTCTGCTGTACAGGGATCATAAGCCTCAGAGTCTGCAATGTGAATTTAGGTCAATGCTGAGCAGAGACATGAAGGTGCTGCTGCTCATCCACTGTCCAATCACAGGCTGGGGGTAAGCAGTGACTAAGGGCTCATGTACACTGCAGCTGATAAACTCACATTTAGGAGCTTTTCTGCATTTTTTTCAGCAGCCCCTGAACTCTCCCTAATGTTTTCCTATGTGTCCATGTACACTATGTCATTTACAGGCAGTTGAGTTTACAGTCGTTTTTTTGAACGCACCAAACTTGCATTTAGGAGTAGATTTTGTCAGCGTTTCAAATGTGTGTAAATGCAGCTAACCGCATTTGCATACATTTCTGATGAGTTAAGGGCTCTAGACAGCATTTGGATATGGAACAGTTAAACGCGTCTAAATGCAAAGCGTTTTCCATGTATTCAAATGGACCCGGTACACCAGCGCAGTTCTAGGTTTCACATGAAGGAAACCATGGTAAAACGTGTCGCATTATGGTCATGATGGGATCCATAGTGCATACAACTAGAAAAGACAGGTCATCTCCACACATACTGCTCTCTCTGCTTCTATTCTCTCCATTTCTCTCAAAATGCCTGAAATAGTTAATTTGTTTTACGGTTTTTCAGTGCATTCTAGGCATTGTAGAAGGTCTCCTGATGTTATCTGTAAAAAACGCACATAAACGCGGTATGCAAACGCGGCTAAACAGACGGTTTTTAACCTTAGTTTTCCAGCAGTCAGTTTCCATCGTTCTGAAGTGTTTTCCAAATGCCCCGTGTACAGGGAGCCTATCAGATGTCACTAGCTGTGTTGCCTGACAAGGGTGTGTAATTCAAGACTGGATGGCCAGTGAGATTGACAGGTACAAAATTGCTCTCATATGCATTTCAACTGTAAATTCATCCATTTTTCCAAGAGTTCCACTTTGACCATCTATCAAATCTTTCTCATTGAGATGGGTGAACCTCGGAAAAAAATTGTCTTTCAGATCTTTACATTTTGGTGGGATATAGTTGATGTCAGCAGAGAATGGCCCACCGCATCTTTGTGTCATTGGTGGTACTTAACGATTTACATTTTTTTTTTAAAATAACAAAACATGTCTATACTTACCTGCTCTGTGCAGTGGTCATGCACAGAGCAGCCCTGATCCTCCGCAGGCTTTCCTGGCTCCTCCTGTCAGGTGCTTCCAAAAGGAAGCAGCTTGCTATAAGGGCAACCACTACTCCATACGTCCATTCACACAAGGAGCTGCGGCTTGGCCCCACCCCCTCTCTCCTCATTGGCTGACTGGCTATTAACAGCAGTGGGAGGAAAAAAAAAAAAAAAAAAAAAAACACCCACACACACCAAAGTAGTGCAGGCACATTTTAAGTGGCACCGACTTATACTGGTGCCATTGAAAAGAAAGGGATGAGACTTGTCATGCAACTGATGTCCAAAGTCTCATACGTGTGAATGGAGCCTTAGACCAACTGCACAAGCGCAATTACTTTTAGCTCACATCTTTGAAAACGCCAAAAGCATGTAAATATGTAGTGTAAACACAACACCTAACAAACTGAGTATAGCCTCCCCTTAGTACGGATCTCCAGAGACAAGCCAACACTGCTGCCTCTCAGATCTCTATCAGGCAGGTTCTCTTTATTGCCTGTGTGCTGCTGCAGTTTTCTTCCTCTTCTTGGGAAAACTAATGGGCAAAGAGCAACCAAAAAAGAGAAGTAATAAATTGTGTGCACATTCCTTCCATGGTGCTTCATTGCCCTTTGACGATACAAATAAATCTTGAATGTCATATTTATGATAGTACAATGACCTGACATTACCATATAGTACTGCACACAATGCAAGCATTACCCACACCTTGTAATGTCATTTCTCGGACAGCACAATGACTTGCATTCTGATCTAATGGTTTACTTTACATACACTGCTCAAAAAGGTTAAAAGGAACACTTTGAAAAAACAAAATCAGATCTCAATGTGGGGGAAAAAAAAAAAAAAAAAAATTTCCTACTGGATATTTATACTGACATGGACTGGATAATGTGTTAGAAACATAAGGACGCCCCATCGTTTGAATACAGTCCTCTGTAGGTTGATTATTTTCTTTTCCAAAGACACCCTGAAAATCAAAGTGAAAAAAAATGATGCAGCAGGCAAGTTCATTTTGCTAAAGTTTCATTGCAGCAACTCAGAATGGTCCTCAGTAGTTTGTATGGCCCCCACGTGCTTGTATGCATGCCTGACAACGTCGGGGCATGCTTATAATGAGATGACAGATGGTGTCCTGGGGTATTTCCTCCCAGATCTGGACCAGGGCATCACTGAGCTCCTGGACAGTCTTGGAGGTGCAAACTGCCAGCGTCGGATGGACTGAAACATGACATCCCAGAGGTGTTCTATTGGATTTAGGTCAGGTGAGCGTGGGGTCCATTTAATTCCTTCATCCTCCAAGAACTGCCTGCATACTCTCACCACATGAGGCTGGGCATTGTCATGCACCAGGAGGAACCCAGGACCCACTGCACCAGTGTACGGTCTGACAATGGGTCCAAGGATTTCATCACGATACCTAATGGCAGTTAGGGTGCCGTTTTCTAGCCTGTAGAGGTCTGTCATCCCTCCATGGATAGGCCATCACTGATCCACCACTAAAACGGTCATGCTGAATGATGTTACAGGCAGCATAATGTTCTCCACGGCTTCTCCAGACCTTCTCACGTCTGTCATATGTGCTCAGGGTAAACCTGCTCTCATCTGTGAAAAGCACAGGGTGCCAGTGTGGACCTGCCAATTCTGGCGTTCAATGGCAAATGCCAATCGACCTCTATGGTGCCGGGCAGTGAGCACAGGGCCCACTAGAGGACGCCGGGCCCTCAGACCAACCTTATTAAGTCGGTTTCTGATTGTTTGGTCAGAGACATTCACACCAGTGGCCTGCTGGAGGTCATTTTGTAGGTCTCTGTTCAAGGAGGAACAGGATGAGCACTGCCAAAGGAGCAGATACCAGTCTGCTGATGGGTTACGGACCTTCTACGGCCCTGTCCCGCTCTCCCAGAATCTCCTCCATGCTCTTGAGACTGTGCTGGGAGAAACAGCAACCCTTCTGGCAATGTCATGTATTGATGTGCCCTCCTGGAGGAGTTGGAATGCCTGTGCAACCTCTGTAGGGCCCAGGTATTGCCTTATGGTACCAGTAGTGACACTGACCCTAGCCAAATGCAAAACTAGTAAAAAACAGTCAGAAAAGATGAGTAGGGGGGGGGGGAAGGGTCAGTGGCCTCCACCTGTAAAACTATTCCAATTTTGGGGGTCATCTCATTATTGCCCATCTAGTGCACCTGTTAATTTCATTAACACTAAAGCAGTTTAAACTCATTAACAACCCCCTCTGCTACTTAACTGACCAGATCAATATCCCAAGACTGACTTGATACTATAATCTGATTAAAAAGTCTTCCTTTAATTTTTTTGAGCAGTGTAGTATTGTAAGCTATGGAGGCATATCCACAAGATATCAGAGAACAACAAAAAAGATGACAGCAGAAAAGATTCATGGACAATGGTCTCACCTTCTGGACATCCCCAGTTATATAAGCGATGGCCAACGTGGGGACAATCATGAACAATGCATTGTAATACAGCAAGCCATACTTTCCAAGTTCCTGGAAAGAGAAAAAAAAAAAAAAAAAAAAAAAATTTACACATTTATACGCTTCACCATTACAAAAGTAAATACATGTAAATATAAATTTGTACAATTGATTTGTTACAGAGCAAATAACACACTGAAAACTATGTGGATGTGTCCATTAACTCAAATGCTCCGTGATGGATGACACAAGGAAAATATTTACCGCTTCCAGGCAGCACCTTCCCTCCCCCCAAAAATTCAGACCTGCTCAGCTATGGCATTCCGATAAAGTTTGGACAAAAAAACGATGGAAACACCAAATAAAAGAAAGCAATCCTTAACCAGCATGGCGTTGGACCACCTTTGGCATCCAAGATGGCCTGAATTCTCCTTGGAATTGACAAATAGAAGTCTTGGATGATGGATAATGGAATCGGATACCACTCTTCATGCAAAAATTGTTCCAGTTCTCGCAGAGAAGCCGGGAGGTGGAAAACAAGCCTGAACCTTGTTGTCCAAAACAACTGACTGAGGTGCAGTGCAGGCAGTGACTACCTTTCAAAGTGATGATGGGGCCTGCAGAATACCAAGATGGCCAAACCATGACTTGTGCCAAACCATAAAGTATGGTGGTAGCACAGACCGTCCTGGTCATAAGGGATGCTGCTGCCTGGAAGCAGTAATATTTTCCCTGTCATCTGTCACTGAGCATTTGAGTTGAGTTTTCTTCAAGACAGCAAAAAGAGAAAACATTTCTTCAACAGACTCTGGTTATTATGTTCACACGAACCAAAGGTCCCCCTTGGTGGAGGATATGCAGCAGATGCGAATATTGGGACACGCTTTATAAACAGATAACCCCATGGAGTAGGCAAGTCAAACCTAATACTACAGATGTGTTTCAACTTCACCCCACTTAACCAGTTCGGTTCAAGAATAAATTATGTAAAAATGTAAACATTTTTGGCAACAAACATTACTTAAACCCCCAGAACATTATCTGCTGAAAGCAGAAGTCCTGTAGAATAAAAAGGTGATAGCTGCAAATTTTTATGTCGCATATTTGCACAACTGTTTATCAAATGCAAAATTTCAGGAAAACATAAAATCAATTTTATAGTGTAAAAAACACAATAGAATACCCATTTTTGTTTAACCTCCCTAGCGATCTGATTATGTCCATATTTCTGTGCTCAAAGCGGTACATTTTTTTGCATGGAAATGTTTTTTTTTTTTTTATTGTAGGCCTGTAATTTTTAGGAATAACTCACTGAAATCTGTCCGAACAAGAGTCTAGTAAACATCCCGGGTATGATAAAATTGGAATCACAAAATCATAAATTATAATTTAATAAATAATCATAAAAAATAATATAATAAATCTACCTCCTCATTACCCCTCTCCCACAGCCCCACCACTGCTCTGACCTCCTCTTCCACCCCACCCTACATTCCTCATACTGAAGCTCCCCCAACACTCCACACCTTTGACCTTACTACCATCGAGGAAGTCTCCAAGATCCTCTCTGATGCCCGCCTCACCACCTGCCCCCTCGACCCTATCCCCTCACAACTCCTACGACCTTCCTCCTCCTCCATCCTACGCTCCCTCACCCACATCTTCAATCTCTCCCTCTCCTCAGGCACTTTCCCCTCCCCTCTGAAACATGCACACATCACCCCCATACTTAAAAAGCCCTCCCTGGACCCCAATGACCCGAACAACCTCAGACCCATCTCCCTGCTCCCATTTAAATCTAAACTCCTCGAGCGCCTCGTCTACACCCGCCTATGCTCTCACCTCAACGACAACCACCTCCTCGATCCCCTACAGTCCGGCTTCCGTCCCCTACACTCCACCGAAACTGCCTTACTCAGACTCTCCAACGACCTGCTAACCGCCAAAGCTAATGGCCACTATTCAGTGCTCCTACTCCTTGACCTCTCTGCGGCCTTCGACACAGTCGACCACCCCCTCCTCCTCAAAAAACTACACTCCCTCGGCCTCAGAGATTCTGCTCTCTCCTGGCTCTCATCCTACCTGTCACAACGCTCCTTCAGTGTTACCTATAATGCTACCACCTCCCCCTCACTCCCCCTCTCTGTTGGGGTCCCTCAAGGCTCTGTCCTCGGGCCCCTTCTCTTCTCCATCTATACCTCCTCCCTTGGCCAACTCATACACTCTCACAGCTTCAACTACCACCTCTATGCCGACGACACACAAATCTCTCAACCCCCCACCTCACCCCCTCGGTCTCAGCCCGAATCACACACCTACTGAGCGACATATCAGACTGGATGTCGCTCCACTTCCTTAAATTGAACCTCTCCAAAACCGAGTTTCTTGTCTTCCCCCCAGCCCGGACACCACCCCCCATCGATTTCTCCGTCACATCCAACAACGCTACCATCAAACCCGCCCTGCAGGCCAGAGTACTTGGTGTCATTCTGGACTCCAACCTATCCTTCCAGCCCCAAGTCCAATCTTTAACAAACTCGTGCAGACTCCACCTCCGCAACATCTCAAAATCTGCACGTTCCTAACTCCAGAAACCACTAAACAGCTCATCCACTCCCTCATCATATCACGACTCGACTACTGCAACTCCCTCCTCACTGGCCTGCCTCGCCGCTGGCTATCCCCGCTTCAGTCGATCCTGAATACGGCTGCCAGACTCATTCACCTTTCCAACCGCTCTGTCTCCACCACCCCCCTCTGCCAATCCCTCCACTGGCTTCCGATTGCGCGAAGGATCAAATTCAAAATCCTAACGCTGACGTACAAAGCCGTCCACCATACTGCCCCGTACTACATCTCTGACCTAATATCCAAGTACCGCCCAACACGCACACTCCGCTCCTCACAAGACCTCCTTCTCTCTAGTTCCCTGGTCTCCTCCTCCCATGCCCGCCTCCAGGACTTCTCCAGGGTGTCACCCATCCTCTGGAACTCCCTGCCCCAACCCATCAGATTATCACCTACTCTCCTCTCCTTTAGGCGCACCCTGAAAACCCATCTCTTCAGGGAAGCCTACCCCACCCCCTGCTAACTTGCCGACCTCCTCCACTCTTCCTACCACTCCATCCCCCACAGCTATCTCCTCCTGTGCCACCATCCCCTCCCTCCTACGTTGTAAGCTCGAAAGAGCAGGGCCCTCAATCCCCTCATGTTTTGCATTGTATTGGTATTGTTCTGTCACATGTTCGGTCTCCCTTTGTAATGTACAGCGCTGAGCGAACTATTGGCGCTTTATAAATACTGTATAATAATAATAATAATAAATATAATCAAACCAAAAAAACAATGAAATTTGAAATATAGCGCCAAGTTCGCACATCGCTGAGCAAAGTCACAAACTCGTTTTCAGTGTCTGATGACGAATTTCCCCCACGAATCATTATCACTCAATTCTGCAAGTGGTTCTGATTTACTATCGCTGTTCTCTAGCCGGTCTAAAACTGGTTTTGACCTAAAGGGACACTTTTTGGACGCCATGGACGTTTCTCAGTTTCCAGGCAGAAAGAACAGTAAAAATGCAGGCAGGGCGCCGGACAAAGCACTCGGGACAAAATGTATGTGAAATGGTTTGATACAGGAATGTTATACTATGTGATTTTAGTGTATTTAGTGAATGTCACTTTTTTTCATTTTCAAATTTCCCGCCGTTCTGTCCCCCGTACGTCCCGACGCTCGCAGGGGACACCGCAGGAGGGACATCACGGGAGCGCAGGACAAGGTAAGTGAAGAACAGATGCCAGAGCAGCTCCGCATGGTAAGCCCGAGTGTAGCTCGGGGTTACCGCTTTTGGTACTGAAACTTTACCCCGAGCTACACTCGGGAATACCGTCTGGGAGGTTAAAATATCTAAAAAAAAAAAAAAAAAAAAAGTTGCGAGTAAATAGATCCCAAACATTCCATGTCATAAAATTGCGTGTGCCTGCAATATCACCCAAAGAAAAAAAAAAACCCATTGGGTGAAGTTTTCAAAGCGTTCACAGTTCGTCAGATTGGAGTTAACTAGCAGCCTTTGTGCTAGAATTATTGTTCTCACTCTGATGTGAGCAGTGATGTCAAATGTGTGGTGTGACCGCGGTTTACAAACTCATACACACCCCAGGTTGGCATTTGTGCAGACGTGTGGGACAATGGGGGTTACTGCATTTATTTTTACTTATTTTTTTTGTAAACTTTATTATAATTTTAATTCTTAAAACTATTTTTTCAATTTATAATTTTTACTTGCCATCACAGTGGGTTAATAAAACCCTATTTGATAGCATTGGGCAGATGACAAGTACTCTTTATGGAGACATTAGGGGGTTTACTAAAGCTGGAGAGTCCAAAATCAGACTCCCTTCTGCATAGAAACCAATCAGCTTCTAACCTCAGCTTGTTCAATGAAGCTTTGGCAATGAAACCTGGAAGCCGATTGGTTTCTATGCAGAAGGGAGTCTGATTTTGGACTCTCCAGCTTTAGTAAATAAACCCCTAGGGGTCTAATAGACCCCAACATCTCTCCTGCCCCTCACACCATCTAACCAAGTACAGACCGGCTTGGTTAGATGCATCTCCTGGCTGTAATGGCCAGGAAATGGTGCATCTGAAACTGGACAGTGACATCAATTCCGTTTTCACTGTTTGCATGCAAGACTGATGCATGGATTTGCCTCGGTCTCACAGCGCTCTCTCTCCCCTAGCCAGCATGTGTTCCTGGGCTCCAGTCATAGCACAGATCTCAGGAACTGCGGGAGGAGGGAGGCACACTGGGGCCGCCTCTGCGAAAGGGATTGGCAGCTATGGAGCTGCTGCATCACTTTCATCTCAAGCCTTTGAACAGAGTAAGGCTGGCCATACACTATACAATTTTGCTTTAGATTTACCAAAAACCATATAATTTGAGGTCAAACCTAAACAACTATACGGTTAGGCAGGCCCTTGCACTACATAGTTGAAGGTAAATCTAAAGGAAATTGGGCAGAAACTGAACAGAAAATTGTATAATGTATGGCCAGCCTAAGGGAAGGTTATAAACCGTCAGATTTCTAATTTTTTTTGCCATGTCCCATCGGGGAGATCTCCCAAAAAAAGGGAAGTGAAAAGTAATTCCTTCCACAAAAAGGGAGCCCCCACTTGTCACCAGAACCAGTGTCCCTACTGGAAGATTTCACCTCTGTTCCTGTTCTGGTTACAACCCAAAAAAGGACCCCAGACTGTTGCATCCCATTTCCACGTGGCAGGACCACATGGCTCACCCCCTATATAGAACACTACAGGGAACACACTTTAGTAAAACTACTCACCTTGGAATCCAACTTCTGCTTTACATAAGCCCCATTGGCTGCCGTTAGGACATCATTAACCAGAATGAATATGTACCCTTCAAGGTCGAATGCCAGATCAGCACTGGAAAATAAAGACAAAAGCTGCTCTCACACCTATATCAAGATGGATTCCTTATACATTAACCCCTCGCCCTCCTGAGGATTTCCCAGTCATGACCAGGCCATTTTTTGCGATACGGCGCTGTGTTACTCTGACAATTGTGCAGTCATGCAACGCTGTACATACAATAAATTTATGTCCTCCCCCCACAAATAGAGCTTTTTTTGGTGGTATTTGATCGCCTATGCATTTTTTCTGTGCTATAAACAAAAAAAAAAACCCCACACAACTTTTTTTCTAAATGGATAGAGTGTGTGTGTGTGTGTTTCCCCAAAATTGTCAAAACAAAAAGAAATGTAGGCCAAAATGTATCCTGCTACATGTCTTTGCTAACAAAATAAAAATGCCCGGCGAGACCGGATATAGTGAATGCGGGGCCCGGCGAGACCGGATATAGTGAATGCGGGGCCCGGCGAGACCGGATATAGTGAATGCGGGGCCCGGCGAGACCGGATATAGTGAATGCGGGGCCCGGCGAGACCGGATATAGTGAATGCGGGGCCCGGCGAGACCGGATATAGTGAATGCGGGGCCCGGCGAGACCAGATATAGTGAATGCGGGGCCCGGCGAGACCAGATATAGTGAATGCGGGGCCCGGCGAGACCGGATATAGTGAATGCGGGGCCCGGCGAGACCGGATATAGTGAATGCGGGGCCCGGCGAGACCGGATATAGTGAATGCGGGGCCCGGCGAGACCGGATATAGTGAATGCGGGGCCCGGCGAGACCGGATATAGTGAATGCGGGGCCCGGCGAGACCGGATATAGTGAATGCGGGGCCCGGCGAGACCGGATATAGTGAATGCGGGTCCAGGGAGAACGGATATAGTGAATGCAGGGTCCAGGGAGAACGGATATAGTGAATGCAGGGTCCGGGGAGACCGGATATAGTGAATGCAGGGTCTGGGGTTTAGTAACACTTTAAACTCTTTAATATTTCATTTGCACTCACCTGGCAGCGATAAATGCCCCTATCATCATAGCAAATACTGTCATCTGAATACTGCGAGAAAACTTCTTCCTACACAGAGGAAACAAAATACAATAAATGTGGAATATTAGAGAAGGAAAAGATGTGCAGCCAAAAGCAGAAATCATTGACCGTTCTTTAAAAAAAAAACTGAAATCCAGGGATTTTTTTAATTCCAATTTCTAC
This sequence comes from Staurois parvus, assembly GCF_062004578.1. NCBI lineage: Eukaryota > Metazoa > Chordata > Amphibia > Anura > Ranidae > Staurois > Staurois parvus. The sequence goes on from NW_028319066.1 coordinate 119,993, forward strand.
CATCTCCCCACTACAGTGCTGTCCCAGACTCCCATCTTAGTCCAGCAACACCCCTCCTCCTCAGGACCCCCGTGTCCTGCCCATTTCCCGTGAGCCCAGCCCGTTGTTTACACATCACCCCAGGGGGCACATCACACAGGTTGAGTTCACAGTATTCTAGGAGCAGTGATCACACATTACATGAGGACTGTCCAGTCCTAGAATGCCTGTCCTCCACTGGAGGAAGAAGAGAAAGTATTGAGAAATCCTCTGGAGGGCAAGTGGTTACATACATTAATTGCACATACAATCAGACAGGAAGATTGTGGATTAAAATTAATGGTGGTGAAAGAGTCTCTTTACAGGTAACCTTTGATAGGTAATGCTGTAATTGCCGGTGTTCTGAAAATGCTAGCTGCCTGGCTGCCATATCGACCCTCTGGCTTTAATGACGCACTGACCTAGAACAAGCACGCCGATCAGGGCGCTCAGAATAAAGTCAGTTTTGGATCTTCATATCTGTTCCGAGTCAGTGGGGTTAATTTACTAAAGCTGGTTTACAGAATCTGGTGCCAGTGTGCATGGTAGCCAATCAGCATTCAGGTTTTATTGTGAAAAGCTTCATTGAACAAGCTGAAGTTAGAAGCTGATTGGCTCCCATGCACAACTGCACCAGATTCTGAGTGCTCCAGTTTTAGTAAATCTCCCCCAGTATCTCAGACAGCACTGAAGACACTGAATCGGAATGCCAGCTAGGCAACTGGCATTTTTCAGGAGAGGTCATTAATGGTGGCCTCCATACTATAACCAACTGATCTGCAGCTGTAAAGCCTCCCAAAAATACAGCAGCTACAAACACTACGTGAACAATCCCAAATCGCTAAGTGTGAGCTGGGCCTTGCTGAATCACAGGGATCCTGCCCGTGATTCCAAATGGTGGCAAAATGCATGATAACCATTTGGGTGCCATTATTCCTAATAGCATCCCAGACATGGTGCGATTTTGCAGCAACTGTCATGCAATAGTCACGGCAAAACACATTTGAAAATCTCACTAAACTTGCCACCCACAAAAGGAGCAGAAGATGATTGTGGGTGACAAAACGCGCAAAGGGCAGCCCACTGAAGTGAATGGAGGGCGGGCGAGAGAGAGCGCGCGGGCGAGAGAGAAAGGCATGCGGAAATGCTCATTCCTACACGAGGATTAAAACAGGTGGAGTCTGTAACCGCATCCAGCAAAGCAGGAGCCTAGTCAGATGACAAGATCGCAAAACAAATTTTATGGGAAAAAAAAAAAAAAAAAAAAAACACATTAAATGAACCCTGTAAAATAATACTTACTTGAGTAAAAAGCCCTCAGCCATCATTGTAAACAAAATTGAGAAACGGCGGAGAACTGTGAACATGGGGAGGCTGCAAAATCAAACAGACACGGGATTATTATATGCAAAATTAAATCCATTATTAAAACGTTTATTATAGCAATTTTTTTGCCCAATTTTTAATATTTTAAGGCAAGGTTAAAACCCCTGCCAGGTTATTTCTGGATGATCGTGTACCATTGTGGAAGCTTCCCTTCACTTCCTGTCCCAAAGACTCAACAGGAAGCTAGAGGAAATCTCCCGAAATGTGAGAATTGACCTCTTAGACAATTGTCCCCATTGAAAGATTTCCCTCTTGCTCTGGGGACAACTTTAACATTTTTGGATATCTCCCCCACTTTCTTTGCAGGTGACAATATTGGGCTGAATCTCCCCAGACAGCATTTAGTGAATGTTTAGCGAAGACATTCTTTGCGTTATAATATGCCCCTTAGGTCTTCAAATATTAATCAATCATTACGTATGTGTACAACAAATGCTGTAATCACTCTGGAAACCCACAGCCAGGATTATGTCAGGATACCATGTCTTCATCGTAATCAATTACAAAAAAAAAAAACCCCACACATAACATCTATATTTTAATTTATTTTGTTCTTCATTTGTTATAATCAATACTAGAAAAAAAAGAAAGAAATACACAAAGTTTGCACACCCTGGCAGAAATTGTGAAATTTTGGCATCGATATTGAAAATTTGACTGATCATCATCCTTCAATAAAAAAAGGAGCATTGTTTGGCATGAAGCCATTTATTATCAAATAGTTCTTTGGCTCCTTTTTAAATCATAATAACAGAAATCACCCAAATGGCCGGATCAAAGGTTTCCCTCCCCTGAAATGTTTGGCCTTGGTACAGACACACAAGGTGACACACACGGGGTAAAATGCCAATTAGAGGTTAATGTCCCACATCTGTGGCTTTTTAAATTGCAATTAGTGTCAGTGTATAAATAGTCAGTTTGTTAGCTCTTACATGGAAGCACTGACTAGGCTAGATACTGAGCCATGGGGATCAGAAAAGAACTGTCAAAAGTCCTGCGTAACAAGGTAATGGAACTTTATAAAGATGGAAAAAGGACATAAGTCCCAAGATAGAGATATACAGATCTCTGTATGTGTGAATATCTATCGTAATAATAATAATAATTTTAATACATACATAGCGCAAATTACTCTTTTAGTCTGCAGGGCCACTGCTTTCAGAAAATATAACATTCCAGAGATTGTAAGTAATTTTTTGGCCAAAAATGTATATTGCTACATGTGTGTAAAAGAAAAAAAAAAAACAAAAAAAAAAACCACCTGCTCTAGAGCTGAACAGGTTAAGCAGGCGCCATTCTAGGTTCGGGTGGAGAGAGGCGATAAAAACTTACTTTAGCTTCTTTGTGCTGAACAGTCCTGTGATTTGATTCCCAAAATACAGGAGAGGTAGTGGAAAAGTCTGAAATAAAATACAAAAATACCATTAACTAGGTTGATTGATGGAGTGGTTAACGTATAAGTAAAAAGGCAAAAACTTTTTAGTTTTGGATGGAGTGGAGAGAGGTTAGAACACCTCAGATTTTTATTGCTGTCTGTACCCCCATTAGGGAGATTCCCTGTTTAACATCATCATTGAAAGTAAACAATCCCAAATTTTGAGTTGTCCCTGGAAAAGTAATAGAAAGGAAATCTTCTAATGGGGACACTAGTTCTGGTGACCTGGGGGCCCCCACCTCATCGAATTTCCTTTCACTTTCCATTTGGCTATGGGACAGTAAGTGAAATCTCCACAATGGGACAGATGGAGAAAAAAAAAAAAAAAAAACAAAAAAAAAAAAACACACCTTCCCTGTTCTATCTAAAAATGTAAGGCGCACGCACACACACACACGCACTTTAATTTTTACAGAAACAAAATGGTTGGACAAATAATACACGGCGATATATTAAGTGGATGACATTCACTTAATTTAGAACTTGTACAAAATGTTTAATGTGTACTACTGCAGGCCGACATGACAGCCCAGCAACACAATGCAAACAATTCTGCCTGTAATAGTTTTGTAATTGAAGATTCTCTTGGGATCCCCCACCCTGTGGCAGTATATGACACACACACTTAAAAGTTTGCACACCCTGGCAGAAATCAAGACATTTTGGCACGGATATTGAAACTATGACTGATCATGCCAACAAATTGTCTTTTGTTTAAGGATAGTGATCATATGAAGCATTTATCATCACAGTTGCTTGGCTCCTTTTTTAAATAAAAAAAAAATCACAACGAAAAATTACTAAAATGGCCCTAGATAAAAAAAAAAAAAAAAAAAAAAAAAAAAAAAAAAAGGGTTTTATCCCCTGGAATGTTTGACCTTGGTACAGACATACAAGGTAAAAATGGCAATTAAAAAAAGGTCAATTTCCCACATCTGTGACTTTTTAAAATTGCAATTAATGTCTATGCATGTTTGTATAGTCAAATGAGTTTGTTAGCCCTCATGTAGATGCTGAGCACCCTAGATACTGAGCCATAGAGAGCAGAAAAGCCTCATGTTGAGTCAGGAGGAGTTGCGCCTCTATGGTGACGCTCCTCAAATGCCTGGCAGACGTTTGCGAGGCGTTAATACTATTAAACTTAATTCTAGGCATTTGTGGTGCAGTTTTAATGCTTGGAAACACCTCACAAATGTGCATAGGGTGATTGGGGAGCGTTAAAAACGCCTCCCAAACACCTGTCTAATGCTATAGGGGTGTTCTGCAAGCGTTGGGAGTCAAGTGTGAGCGAGCCCCAACACTACGTCGGGGTGAGAACACAGGACATTGTTCTTCAGCAGAAATGTAATCAACTTGTAAGAAAAGTGAAATAGCAAAGAGGAATTTTTCGCCCCCCCAAGTGACAGATTTGCACACACACTGCACATTGTATTGCTGGTCACAAGTTGAATTATTCTCTAGCTGGACAGGTTTCGGAAGGGTTGATAAACCCAGGTGGTACATAGCGCCCCCATACCATAGCCGGGCGCCACGCAGCACGTCCCCATACCATAGCCCGGCGGCGCGCAGCACACCCCCATACCACAGCCGAGACAGAATTTCAGCAGTCTTACTCAGATCCTCACAAACAACGTGTAACTCGATCTCCTGTTCTAAATTTACAAGGCCACAAATAAATTCCATCTTCTTTCAGCCAGTCTGTAAATAATCCCATGAGGGATACCAGGGCTGAGCACAGAGGACACAATACTACGGGCAGCCCGAGTCTCTTCACCCTCCAATCTCTGTAGATGTACGGTCAGGACCTTGGAAGCCACGACCAGTCACTTCTACATAGAACCATAGACGTAGTACTGAATGTGGATTACGCAGAGATCGCTGCACACTGTGAACCTTTCATAATGTGCATTGGAAACTGCAGCAAGTCAGACAGAGGCTGCCTTATTTGCTATCTAGCTCATCGTCATCTAGCTCTTTAGAACCACTAAGGCTGGGGAGTAAAGGATCGAGAGGTTTTACCTTCTCGCATTAAAAAGGTATAAAAAAAAAAAAAAAAAAAAAAAAAAAAAAAAAAAAAAAATCAGGAGAGGTAAAGGGCAGGGCCAAAACCCAGCTCTTTGCGTGAATGGACGCTCGGGTGTCCCCATAGCAAGCAGTCTGCCCTGTAGGCATGACAGGAAGAACACACAAGTTTGCACACCCTGGCAGAAATTGTGAAATTTTGGCATTGAAAATATGACTGATCATGACCAAAAATGCTCCCCTTTATTGAAGGATGATGATCATATGAAGCCATTTATTAATCACAGTTGTTTGGCTCCTTTTAAAACAGAAATCACCCAAATGGCCCGGATCAAAAAAGTTTCCCTCCCCTGGAACGTTTGGCCTTGGTACAGACACACAAGGTGACACACACGGGGTAAAATGCCAATTAGAGGTTAATGTCCCACATCTGTGGCTTTTTAAATTACAATTAGTGTCAGTGTATAAATAGTCAATGGGTTTGTTAGTATCTAGCCTAGTCAGTGCTTCCACGTAATAACTGAGTCATGGGGATCAGAAAAGAACTGTCAAAAGTCCCGCATAACAAGGTAATGAAACTTCAAAAAGATGGAAAAGACTGTTCAAATCTCGGCCAGTTCAGCAGGGACTGTACGAGATTCAAACCATCTATGGTATATATCATAATAAAGTGTTACTAAACCCCGGCTCCCGCACTCACTCTATCCGCTCTCCCCGGACCCCGCACTCACTCTATCTGGTCTCCGACAGTACACAGACCATGGAAATGCAATTATTTTAGTAAATCTAAAAACTGCTAAATACCTTTTCTCATCAGTAATCTTGTGACATATCAGTGTTCAGCAGAACACTGGTTAAAGCTTGTAGGAAGAGTTTTCATTCTGCTCTAGGAGGATGCAGAGCCCCTGACCTTTGTCTGGACAGTGCTGATTGCATGTGATCAGCACAGGGCCACACAAAACAACAAACCTGTAGCAATACACACCAAATTGAGCAAGGGAGAGGGAGAGAGAATTTTTTTTGTTCCTAGAAGCTAATAGGCTCTCCTATGTGTCCATGCACTTTACTTTATGCTAGAAGCGTTTTTTTCAAGCCTCAGTGTTTAGGAGCAGAACAATAGCTTTTGTACAGTTTTTGGGTACATTTTACTTGCAGGAAAAAAAATGCTGAATGTGCCTAATAGAGATTATATATATATTTTTGTTTTTTTGTTTGTTATTTTGAGCTTATAAAAAAAAAATGCTAATGTGCATGGAACCCAAGAGCATTTTTTTTAAGACAAATATGAACAGAACATGCAGCGCTGTTAAAAATCAATCATACATGTAGAAAATAATACATTATAAGAAGAGTGATAAGGCGACCGCTGCTAAGTAATGGCCCATCAAAATGTTCATAAATTGCAATGACATAAATATCTCCAATGAGAGTGTTCTTGTGGTACACAGTGCACAATATCACAATGAAGTGGTGAACAAATTGGTGACTTCCGTGACCATATTCCTCCCACCGAAATGAGTGTAGATTGCACTAACCAGAAAGCGCAATAGAAATGCGCATTTGAGTATTAACCAACTCCTGGTCATCCGTCTATTTAAGCTGGATCACTGGGAGGGTCATCAGGCTAGCATCCGCTGGGCAGAATATCATGATATAGTAAGCAGCTGTGTATGGGGAATACCAGGAATCATCAAAAGAAGGCAATGGCCGCCGGCCGTCCACTTTTAGCAGCAGTTGAGAGCAATCCTAGATTGTAAGTTTGAAAGAGCAGGGCCCTTGACCCCCTTATGTATTGTCTCATGAACTGTGATATATATATATATATATATATATATATATATATATATATATATATATATATATCTATCTATCTTTTTTTTGTTAGAAAATTACTTAGAACACCAAAAAGGGGTATGTATGTATCTATCCATCTCTTTGGTGTTCTGAGAGATTTTTCTAGCAAAAAAAAAAAAAAATATTCCACTTTGTAAACAAAAAGTGCCAGAAATAGTCTGGAGCTGAAGCGGAAATATATATTCCAGAGAAGGGGGTGGGGAAATGATTTAGTGTCAACTCAATCCAGAAAACTTTCCTCCCATTTCCTGTTGTGTCTCCGGGGACAGGAAGTGAAGATGAACTCTTCCGTGTGACACATCACATACAGATGCTTGTTGATTGATTCCAGAACTACGTCACACATTCCACATCGGGCTCCCTGTAAACATTCACGGCAAACATTTTATTATCCATACGCACCTTTCGAGGTATGTGCAGGTCGAAGTCTGGAAAATTCACCACCCTCAGAGCCTTTCCCACCCAGAGCACGACCACAGTCGCCAGCATCTGCAGAAGACACAAAGAGGAGTCAGTGTGTTGCAGCGTGGTCACCGGGCCGCACGTAGCCGAGCGATCGCTTTACTGACCTGGCCAAGACCAACACATAGCGAAGAGGGAAACCTGCAAGACAGAACAGAGACTCATTATTCCCCTGTGTGAGCAAATCGGCGCTGCGCGGGACATGTCTGCTAGGAGGGCTCAGGTAACCCCACGTGTCAGGACGCTCCCTCATATCCGCTTCCCAATAAAAGAACAAAGCTTGGACCATTACTATGAGTGAAACAGGAGCCCACGCGTCCGCAGGGTCAGGAATGTACACAGTGGCTGCGGCAGATGGTATTCGGGGTGAGGAGAAGCGCCTCGGGGCAAGGGAGAGTACGTCAAGATTTAATTTGCTTTATTTAAACAATCAGTTTCGGAATGAATGGACTTTACCAAAACGAGAAAAAAATAAAAAAATACAGTTAGAAAATTTGTATGTTCAAGAAATTCGGCTCCTTTGAATTTTCTAATGACTACGGTTGAAAACAAAAACATCAATTCGACCCCGCTAATAATTAGAAAAATAAAATGAAAATTCCTAAAAAAAAAAAAAAAAAAAAAAAAAAGCTGAACAAAATTTTAAATTTTATTAGAGATATACACACTCTACTACAGGATCATCTTTTACAGGGGGGCTTACAGATCACATTGTACCGGTGTCCAAAAAAAAAAAAAAAAAAAAAAATTATGTCAGCAACCTCTGAGGTACTCAGCGACTCCCTCCTCATTCACGAGCCTATTTAGCAGTCAAAATGTCCACCGCTAGCACAGGCGGGCCTCTAGGGGCCACAGAAGCCTACAGCAGCCCTCAGATCTGCCAGCTAGGATTGCTGAGACTTTGGAGCGCAGTTTTTCACGCAACTTTAGGCTCTGTTCACACCTGAGTGAAAAAAACAGGAGAAAAAAAAAAAAAACAATTATTCTCAATGGAGATGGTTCACATCTCCGCTTCAAGTATCCTGAAGCCAAATGCCTGAAGCTCAGACAAGTTCTGGAGCTTTTTTCATCTGGAAAAAAAAAAAAAAAAAAAGGCAAGATTTGCGCATTTTTTGAGAAATTAATGGCAATGCAAGATTTTACACTCTGTCGCATGTTTTGCTGCTCAAATAGAAAAAAGAAAACAAAAAAGAAATATGAATAGATAAATGTAAAACAAAAGAAAACAAAAAAAATAAGTAATATGAATAGATAAACGTAAAACAAAAAACACACAAAACATAACCACACTTTTTTGGCAGGACCCTGCAATGCACATCAGTCCCAAGGTGCAATGAGTCGCCATTCACAATGGCGGCCACCGGACCGCATTACCCCAACGCACCGCGACAGTGTGCTACCAGAAAACGGTGCATGAACACACCTTTAGATGCAGATAAGCTGTTGCTGGCAGTTCATTGGGAAAGAAAAAAAAAAAAAAAAAAAAAAAAAAAAAGACTTTATGCTAGAACACAAATCACTGCTTACCCCGTCTGGCCCTGACCGCTAGCAGACATGCCCCCAGGCACTATACAAGCAAGGGGAAGCTTGTAATAATATTCCCAGGCGGTCTGTAACACATAAGGTAGAGATAAAAAAAAAAAAAAAAAAAAAACACATGGAACCCTGAAACACGTCCTGATTGGGGAATACCAGTAGAAGACCAACCACTAAAAAGAGAATAAAGTTATCAAATCATTTAAAAAAAAAAAAAAAGCCTAAAATTCTTAAGGGAAATAAAATAAATTTTATATATATATATATATATATATATATATATATATATATATATATATATATATATATATATATATATATATATATATATATATAAATAAATAAATATAAATTTATTTTTTTTTTTTTTGGAGTCCCGAATAGCAGGAACAAACAGGGGTTCTAACCCTTCCCCGCCCCCCCCCCCCCCCCGTCTTAATGTGAAGAGGAAACTGTTTTGGCTGGAAATGCACTTTAAAGTCACTTTTGAACTTTGGCCATCAAAGTCGCAGCCCATCATTTTTAAAAGGCAACCGTTCAAATTGCTGCAACTCAAAGTTGCACCAATGTTCAAAAAGATGTCCGCACTACTTTGGTGCGACTTTTGATGAGTCTTTGGTCCAGAGAATGTAATGTCTGATCAAAGTCATACCAAAATCAATCTCCAAAAATCGCACTGGAAATTGTGCGACTTGAAGACTAGCTAATGTGAATGGAGTCTGATGCAACGGCAAGGAATGAATCGATTTCATTTGTGGTCATTGAAATGAATGCTCAAGCACTAAACACGCCTAGCGTTAAGGTGCGTCAAGCATTTTTTTTTTCTGCCAAAACGCTGCTGCTCCTGGAAGCGCTGGCGGTGCTGCGCCCTCTAAAAACCTGTGTGTGCATGGACACATAGGCGAACATACACGGGCGTTTAATGGCAAAATAAAGAAAAAAAAATAAAAATGCAAGACGCCCCTAACAGCAGCGTTAAACATCCAGTGCCACCTAAAAAGGAAAAAAAAAAAAATATTAAAGTGGATGTAAACCTCAGACATGAAATATGAACAAAGCACATCCCTCTATAGTGTTTACTTGTCTCAGTCCATAGCAATAAAATCCCGTATACACAAGCTGAATATTGCCTGCTTCGATAGAAACCGGCTGACATTCGTCCTGTGTGTGTACACCTGCATGTATGACAGAACCCGGCTGAATGACCGGCTTCTATTGAACAGCCGTGCTGGAAATCCAGCATCCGATCAGTGCTGCCAGCCAATGGCTGCGAGTGCTGACTGTTGTGTTATGGTTGGGAAAGGGGGGGGGGGGGGCGGGTTCAGTTCCCCTGTCAGAACACAATAGCTCAGCAGGGAGATCGCTGTACCTATATTGAACCCTTAGTAGAGCTCTTTGGGTTTTTTGTTTTTTTTTCGTTCAGCTCGCTGGATTGCACACACACAAAAAAAAAAAAAAAAAAAAAAGTTTACCCAGCTTAAGTGTCATTTGTCTGCTGCCTCCTTCGTCTACTATCAGCACAAGTCACTTCCGACAATATTTACGGACACCGAGAGAAAAATGGTGACGGGGGAGGGACCTCCAATAGATAGGGGGGGGTCCCTTCCCTCCAATCAGCTCTCTGAGTATAATCTCAGCTCCCTGCTTTCTGAACTGAAAATTCAGCACTTTGAATGGCTGTAGAGAAGAGAAAACAGCAGATAAACCGGTACAGCTTATGTAGGAGGATGTTTCATCTCTATCACCTGAGGCCAATCACTTTCATGGGTATATAGAAGGGTTCACAACCACTTCAACCTCTTAGTGCTGGCGCCTCCCGGCCCTTTAAGAGTTTCAGAAGCCGGAAGGGGTTTTAGGGTCATGTGACCGCCGTGATGCGCCGTCGCATGATCGGAAAAGGTCCCAATCGAAAGGGGAGATCGGGACCTTTCCGTGTGTCACGGACATATGTGCTGGGAGTGTGCACTCCCATATACATACATATTTTCTAATTGCACACAAATATGCGACCGCTCAGCATCAAGGCCCAGACACAGAGAGGCTGCATATTTGTGTTCACTTGGAATCAAGGGGTTAAAAAGGACACGAACCTAATTAATACAATTTTTTTGCAAAAAAAAAAAAAAAAAAAGTACATTTATTATTTTTTTTGGTTTCTGGAGCCTGGAAAGCATTGCACCTGAGATCAGCGGACCGCTAGTGCCATGGAGGTCTCCTGCAGATCTGTCAGTATATCTGCTTGCCTGTACGGGATGTACGAGATGTAGGAGCAACAGATACACTGACAGGAAGAATCAACACACTACCATGACACTCTACAGCCGCAAAGGCTGTCAGGACTTGTAGTTCATTCAATCACAGAAGACTGCAAATGAATGATTCCGCTGTGTAGCCCCACATGGCCGCGCCAACTTCTCCCTGTACTGCTGTCACAGGAAAAGGGGGGGGGGGGGTAGGAAAAAAAAAAAAATCCTAAAAACAGAAGAACATATATCCTGCTCCCAAAGATGAACTTCTCCTTTAACGGCCTTTTTATTTTCCCTGTAAGAATGCCTGAGCACTGGCAGAGCCATTATGAATAATTCCAATGACCTGATATGGTGTATTTCCTATGTCCATCAGCGCCCTCTAGCAGGCATAATGCGGTATTTTTCTGATTGAGATGTTTCAGATAAATACTACATTATGGCCACTGGATGGAGCCGACAGTCACAGTAATCAGCTCAGACATTCATACAACTATTTTTTTTTTTTTTTTTTTCTATAAATAAATTCCTAAGTATTATTGTGAGACTTGTCAGTAACAGCAAATGATACAAAATGTTCAGGACTGCAGAAAGACACAAAATGATTCCAAGTTTACATAATGCAACTTTTAAAGGTAAAGTCCTGAGCAGAAGGAAACGCTCATAGCAGGCAGCCGATCCTTCCAGCGCCCCTCATCAGGGATCATCAACTGGGGGCAGATACAGGGAAGGAGTAATAGACTTCATGGCTGAAGACAGATTTCCCAAGAGATGAACAATGTTAGGAGGTGATTGCAATGCTGAAACCTTAGGGCCAAAGTGGATGTACTGCCATCAATTTCAATGCTGGGACTTGTAGTCCCCCTCAGCTCCATCTCTCTTCTGCTATCAGTACTAGGACCTGTAGGATACAACAGCTGAGAGCTCATCAGCAGGATCCCCCAGGTCTCAAAAGGGAGGGGCCGATCCCCCAGGTCTCAAAAGGGAGGGGCCGATCCCCCAGGTCTCAAAAGGGAGGGGCCGATCCCCCAGGTCTCAAAAGGGAGGGGCCGATCCTGCAGAACGCAAGACATAGGCGGGAGTGCAATGCTGCGGCTTGCATCCTCCTCTGCATGCCTAAACATAGAGGAACTACCATACAAGGCATGTCAAGGGCAAGTGATTGACCTCCCATAGACTGCAATGCTGAGAGTTGTAGTCCTCTGTAGCACTCAACAGCCCCCACAGTATATCACTGACTATACACTACAATTCTGGGAGTTGTAGTCCCTCACTGGACCCATAGTATATGATCTCCCGTAGATGGCAATGCAGGAAGTTGTAGTCCCTCATTGGACCCAGAGTATATGATCTCCCATAGATGGCAATGCTGAGAGTTGTAATCCTCTGTAGCACTCAACAGCCCCCACAGTATATACTGACTATACACTACAATTTTGGAAGTTGGAGGTCCCTCATAGGACCGATAGTATACGATCTCCCATAGATGGCAATGCTGGGAGATGTAGTCCCACATAGATCCATAGTATATGATCTCCCATAGATTGCAATGCAGGAAGTTGTAGTCCCTCATTGGACCCATAGTATACGATCTCCCATAGATTGCAATGCAGGAAGTTGTAGTCCCTCATTGGACCCATAGTATACGATCTCCCATAGATTGCAATGCAGGAAGTTGTAGTCCCTCATTGGACCCATAGTATACGATCTCCCATAGATTGCAATGCAGGAAGTTGTAGTCCCTCATTGGACCCATAGTATACGATCTCCCATAGATTGCAATGCAGGAAGTTGTAGTCCCTCATTGGACCCATAGTATACGATCTCCCTAGATTGTAATGCAGGAAGTTGTAGTACCGTATTGGACCCATTGTATATGATCTCCCATAGAGGACAATGCTGAGAGTTGTAGTAGTTCCTTGTAGCATGTACTATACATGAAATCCCATAGGTCCTATACACCAATATCTGCCTAAATTTATCCAAGGGATGGAAAGGTCTTCCCTTGCTACATCTTTGATGGCTTTTGTACTGCATTGAAATAATAATTGGAAATTAAATCCCCTAGTCTGCAATGCTGGGAGTTGTAGTTCCTTGTAGCATGTACTATAAATTAAATCCCATAGATTGTACTGCTGGGATTTATAGCCCCTCATAGCACTCACAGTAAATTATCTCACATAGATAGCAATGCTGAGAGTTGTAGTCCCCTGTAGCACTCCCTACTACATGATCTCCTTTAAACAGCAATGCTGGGAGTTGTAGTTCCTCATAGCATGTCAATGAAATACCATAGATTGTACTTCTGGAGTTTTAGCCCCCAGGCAGAAATGCTGGGAGTTACAGTCCCCTGCTGCACCCATAATATAAGGTCTGCCATTGATTGCAATGCTGGGATTTATAGTCCCACGCAGGGGCGGACTGACAACTCACGGGGCCCCCGGGCAATAGGGGATCATGGGGCCCCTGTGTCCTTGCCCAAACTCAAAAAACCCTATGAAAAAGGTACCAGGGGCATCTCATGGGGCCCCCTACTGACCCCGGGTCCTCGGGCAGTACCTGAGTTTCCTAATGGTCAGTCCGCCCCTGGTCCCATGTAGCACTCACTGTATATGATCCCTCATAGCACAATGCTGGGAGTTGTAGTCCCATGTAAAACTCGTAGTATATGACGTTCTTCCTTTGATTGCAATGCTGGGAGTTGTAGTACATGTATCGCTCATACATTGCATTGTTGGGGGTTGTAGTCCCCTGTTGCACCCATAGTATAAAGTATCCCATTGATTGCACCACTGGGAGTTGTAGTCCTATGTAGCACACATAGCATATGACCTCCTCCTATAGATTGCTATGCTGGAAGTTGTAGTCCCTCATCAAAACCATCGTACAATATCTCCTATGCATAGTTAAAAGATCTCCTATAGAATGCAATGCTGAGAGTTTTAGTCCCCCGTATCCCTCATAGTATATGATCTCTTCCCATAGAGTGCAATGCTGGGAGTTGCAGTCCCCTGTATCTCATAGTACAGGACCTCCTCCCATAGAATGGAATGCTGGGAGTTGTAGACCCCTGTTGCACCCCTAGTACATGATCTCCTACAGCATGCAATGCTGGGAGTTGTAGTCCCCAGTTTCATAGTACAGGACCTCCTCCCATAGAGAGCATTGATGGGAGTTTTATTCCCGTTGCCCTCCAGTACACGATCTCGCATAGAATACAATGCTGGGAGTTGTAGTCCCCTATTTCTCATAATACAGGACCTCCTCCCATAGAGAGCAATGCTGGGAGTTGTAGTCCCCTGTTGCAACCTATGGGAGATCATGTACTGGGGGGCAACAGGGGACTACAACTACCAGCATTGCAACCTATGGGAGATCGTGTACTGGGGGCAATGTTGGAGTTGTAGTCCCCTGTATCTCATAGTATAGGAACTCCTCACATAGAGATCAATGCTGGGAGTTGTATTCCCCTGTTACCCCCCTACTACACAATCTCCCATAGAATGCAATGCTGGGAGTTGTAGTCCCCTGTATCTCATAGTATAGGACCTTCTCCCATAAAGAGCAATGCTGGGAGTTGTAGTCCCCTGTTGCAACCTATGGGCGATCATTTAATGCAGGGCAACAGGGGACTTCAACTCCCAGCATTGCAACCTATGTGAGATCATGTACGGGGGACAATGATGGGAGTTGTAGTCCTCTGTTGCACTCTCGGTACATGATCTCCCATAGAATGCAATGCTGGCAGTTGTAGTCCCCTGTATCTCGTAGTATAGGATCTCCTCCCATAGAATGCAATGCTGGCAGTTGTAGTCCCCTGTATCTCGTAGTATAGGATCTCCTCCCATAGAATGCAATGCTGGCAGTTGTAGTCCCCTGTATCTCATAGTATAGGACCTCCTCCCATAGCGATCAATGCTGGGAGTTGTAGTCCCCTGTATCTCATAGTATAGGACCTCCTCCCATAGAATGCAATGCTGGCAGTTGTAGTCCCCTGTATCTCATAGTATAGGACCTCCTTCCATAGCGATCAATGCTGGCAGTTGTAGTCCCCTGTATCTCATAGCATAGGACCTCCTCCCATAGAATGCAATGCTGGGAGTTGTAGTCCCCTGTATCTCATAGCATAGGACCTCCTCCCATAGAATGCAATGCTGGGAGTTGTAGTCCCCTGTATCTCATAGCATAGGACCTCCTCCCATAGAATGCAATGCTGGCAGTTGTAGTCCCTCTGCCCGTGTCCAATAGATGCTCCCCCATAGGCTGCAATGCTCGGACTGGCATCCCTCCATCCTCTGGCATCCAGCAGTGAGTGAATGAACTCTCCCATGGCGGACTCTGCCCCCGGAGCTCCCTACCTGCGGTTGCTCAGCACGCTCTTGTTCACCACCACGAGCAGGAAGGAGCTGAGGCCGTAGAAGGCGGCCGCCAGCAGCTTGATGAAGACACTCATCGTTTCGGCCTCCATCCCCACAGCCTCATCCCTGTGTGCTGGGGACCCCGGGGGGGCTGCTCCTTTAACCCGGGCATGCTGACGTCTGCTCACTTCCGCCATGGCTCAGTACGGGCTGGGGGCGGGGACCGGGAGCAGGTGAACCAATAGCTCGGAAGGATGGTCAAAGAACAGGGGCGGGCCTGCTAAGCCTAGGGGGCGGGGTTATGCGCCGGCTTCAAGTAACATGGGTGTGGCACAGTCCGGGGGGCGGGGTGTGTGGTGAATGGGTGTCTTTGTAGCGAAAGCCCCGCCCCTCCTGAGCTCAGACTGTGCATGGTGGGAGATTACCTGGCTGTGGGTGGTGGGAGGAGGGGGAGAGTTGCGGGGGTGGGACTACAAGTCTCAGCATGTCCTGCCAGCCTCTGCTGGGGAGTTTATTTATAATAATATATACCTGGGGGGGGTGATGGAATTCCAGGGGTTCCATTTTATATTTAGTTACTGCTTGGACAGCAACAATGTAACTATATACTGTACATCCCATATCAGTGGGATCCCTCTGGAAGCTGGGAATCCATTGCCTGGACAGCGATCATCACCTCAACGAATGCAAATCGCTCTCTGATTGGACCGGGTGGAGCGGTGATGTCATGCTCTCCAACTCATCCAATCAGAGAACGCTTTGCATCCATTGAGAAAATGCTTTGGGGAGAAAAAAATGTCACAGCCGGAATTCTCCTTTAAATTGTATTAAAGAGGACCTGTCCTGAAGGAGTGGCATGGACTGGCCCTGAAAATGCTGGCCGCCTGGCTGTGTCTATAGTCAATACTTGCAGTACAATAAGACCAGTTATACTGGCAGGGCCCCTCCCCCTCTGACAATCACCCAATGTTGGGCATTCTGGAATGTACCCGCCGTGTAGAAAATGGGGGGAAGGTAAGAATAAGTCTAACTAAAAAAAAAATATATATATTTTAATTTATTTTGTAATATTTTGGAAATGCTAACATTAGGTGATTTTTGTAAGGGGGAGGGGGGGTCCAAATATAATATACAGACTATGTAAGGTATGCTTTAAAGGCCAACTCCGGGGAACTAAAAAATTGATCCATTGCAGTGGGGCTATGCCTGCGTGGCAGGGGTTAATTGCTTGTTTTGGTCCAGGGCAGGGTTCCCCAAACTAAGGGGCAGGTTACTGTTCTTTAGATTTTAGGGGGGCCGGACTGTGGAGAGTGGGGGTAAAAAATTCCCCCATGTCATTGGTGTCAGTGGGACGAATAGTACCCTATCATTAGCAGCAGTGGGAAGAATACTGCCCCGTTGTTGGTGTCAGTGGGAGGAATAGTTCCCCATTGTTGGTGTCAGTGGGAGGAATAGCTCCCCATTGTTGGTGTCAGTGGGAGGAATAGTTCCCCATTGTTGGTGTCAGTGGGAGGAATAGCTCCCCATTGTTGGTGTCAGTGGGAGGAATAGTTCCCCATTGTTGGTGTCAGTGGAATAGCTCCCCATTGTTGGTGTCAGTGGGAGGAATAGTTCCCCATTGTTGGTGTCAGTGGAATAGTGCCTCATTGTTGGTGTCAGTGGGAAGAATAGTGCCTCATCATTGGTGTCAGTGGGAGGAATAGTGGCCCATCATTGGTGTCAGTGGGAGGAATAGTGCCTCATTGTTGGTGTAAGCAGAATGAATAGTGCCCCATCACTGGTGTCAGTGGGAGGAATAGTGCTCGTCATTGGTGTCAGTGGGAGAAATAGTGCCCCATTACTGGTGTCAGTGGGAGGAATAGTGCTCGTCATTGGTGTCAGTGGGAGGAATAGTGCCCCATCATTGGTGTCAGTGGGAGGAATAGCACCCCATTGTTAGTGTCAGTGGGAGGAACAGTGCCCCAGCGTTGGTGTCAGTGGGAGGAAAAGTACCCAGATAAAGGCAAAGGGCCACATACGGCCCGAGGACTACCCATTGCAGACCACTGGTCTAGGGGAATAATAAAAGAAGATTTACTTACCCAGCTAGACCCAATCCTGCATCTTCCACACCCCCACACTCCAGCAGTCCAAAGCTGGACATACAGTACACTGGTAGAATTTTGTTCAAGATTTTTCATTTGTTCAAACTTCTCTTGGACTGGCGGTATGGAGTGGAGGGTGTGGAGTGGCGGTGAGGAGTGGAGGGTGTGGAGTGGCGGTGAGGAGTGGCGGTATGGAGTGGCGGTATGGATTGGTGGTATGGAGTGGCGGTATGGATTGGCGGTATGGAGTGGCGGTATGGATTGGCGGTATGGAGTGGAGGGTGTGGAGTGGCGGTGAGGAGTGGCGGTATGGAGTGGAGGGTATAGAGTGGCGGTATGGAGTGGCGGTATGGAGTGGCGGTGTGGAGTGGCGGTGTGGAGTGGCGGTGTGGAGTGGGGGTATGGAGTGGCGGTATGGAGTGAGGGTATGGAGTGGCGGTATGGAGTGGCGGTATGGAGTGGCGGTATGGAGTGGAGGTATGGAGTGGAGGGTATAGAGTGGCGGTATGGAGTGGCGGTATGGAGTGGGGGTATGGAGTGGGGGTATGGAGTGGGGGTATGTAGTGGGGGTATGGAGTGGGGGTATGTAGTGGGGGTATGGAGTGGCGGTATGGAGTGGAGGTATGGAGTGGCGGTATGGAGTGGCGGTATGGAGTGGGGGTATGGAGTGAGGGTATGGAGTGGCGGTATGGAGTGGAGGTATGGAGTGGAGGTATGGAGTGGAGGTATGGAGTGGAGGGTATAGAGTGGCGGTATGGAGTGGCGGTATGGAGTGGCGGTATGGAGTGGAGGGTATAGAGTGGCGGTATGGAGTGGCGGTATGGATTGGCGGTATGGAGTGGAGGTATGGAGTGGCGGTATGGAGTGGCGGTATGGAGTGGGGGTATGGAGTGGCGGTATGGAATTGGGGTGAGTGGAGGGTATTCCGGAGTGCTTCAGTCCCGCTTAAAGTATTCTCTCTATTCTTCTGTTGCTGTTTAAGTATTTATTTATTCATTACAAAGCAGTGAAGCCGGTGGACCAGCATGACAGAGGAGGAGGCCATCAGTATCAGCGTACACTTCCTCAGGGTTGGCCATAGACATGAGATGTGTATCATTTGGACACCATTGTAGGAGTGCAGTGTAGATAGCCCGGGGCAATGTGTGGCAGACAAATCACCGATAAGATCTGCTGGGAATATGGCGTCAATCAAACCTGCCCACTGATGTGTGATCCTAGGAGAAGGAGCAGGCTGTGCCGGGAACTGATCTCACGTCTGGCTGACCATTGGAGGCTGCAAACGGCTCCAAATTCTTTGGAGAAACTGACATTTGTTTTGACATTTAACAATCTCTGTCTCATAACTGAAGACCCCGGTCACATCGGGTCAGGGGCGGACTGATCATTTGGAAACTCTGGCACTGCCCGAGGGCCCGGGGTCAGTAGGGGCCCCATGAGATGCCCCTGGTACCTTTTTCATAGGCTTTTTTGAGTTTGGGCAAGGACACAGGGGCCCCATGATCCCCTATTGCCCGGGGGCCCCATGAGTTGTCAGTCCGCCCCTGCATCAGGTGCGACTTTCCATGCAATTTGCATGCCAAGCCGCACTCTATTGTCCACAATTACAGCGGTCAGATCAGTGCTGTTCCGACTCGGTCAGAGCTGCACCCGATTTCTAAAGTAGCACATGCACTACTTTTGGTGCGATTTGTATAGACATCTGTGTCAGATCTCTTGTAAATCGCCCCTGAAATCGGCATGTCCCCCGACTTTGAAATCGTGCGACTTCACTGTAAGTCGCACGATTTCAAAGTCGGGCTTGATGTGACCGGGGTGTAACAGGCCGGCCACATCAAGCGGCACGGGTGCACAAAATCATTAATATATACATGATTTTGCATTACCAGCATTAGGGCATGTGCGAGGCGTGCGTGCACCCTACCTGCGCCGTGATTACTCCCCAGCGCCCGGTGGTTACCAAGGATCTCCGACGGGGAGGAGGACTGTTTTGTTTACTAACAGTTCTTCTCCCTGTGAGCTCGGGCACACTGCAGAGCACAGCCATCCAAAGCAGTGTGCTTACAGTGAAGCACACTGACATGGCCCCCCCAGTAAAACACACCCAGCACACAGTTAACCCTTTGATCGCCCCTCATGTTAACCCCTTCCTGCCCATTGCCATTAGTACAGTGTCAGTGGGGGTTTTTTTAGCACTGATCACTGTATTGTTGTCATTGGGGATGTCAGTGACACCAAGCCAGTTCCCCCCCAGTGTCAGAATATCCGCCGCAGTCCCGCTATAAGTCGCTGATCACCCCCATTACTAGTATATATACCGCCATTTGTAAATGCTGTAACTTTTACGTAAACCAATTCATTTACACGTATTACGAAGCAGAATACATTTTGGCCTAAATTTATGATGAAATTTGTTTTTTTAATGTTTACTTTACTGGACATGTTTAATAGCAAAAATCAAAAATATTGTTTTTTTTCTCAAAATTGTCGGTCTTTTTTTTTTATAGGTCAAAATAATAAAAAACGCAGAACCGATCAAATACCACCAAAAGAAAGCTCAATTAGTGGGAAAAAAAGTTTGTAAATTTCATCTGGGTGCAGAGATGCATGACCGCGCAATTGTCAGTTAAAGTAACGCAGCGCCGTAACGCAAAAAATGGCCTGGTCAGGAAGAGGGGTAAATCTTCTGGAGGGGAAGGGGTTAAAGTACCCTCACATGTTACAAACTGATTGTACAATCTCCTTAACCACTTGCGGACCACCCACCTGCAATGTACTGCAGACGGGTGGCCACTGTAGGCAAAACCATGTACCTGTATGTAGCTGGCTGTTTCCAGGGTGCGCTGCTGCGTGCACCCGCCTGCCTACTCCTGCTGTGATTGTATGTCAGCGAGTCCCAACCAATGATTCATGGCCGGGACCTGCTGATCAGCTATGTCCAATCACAGCCCAGAGCTCTGTGTTAGTAAACAACACAGAGCTCTGTTCAGAGGGAACACTCTCTCTGTTTCTAAGCCCCGCAAAGCAGGGTTAGTTACATAGTTCGCCTGGCTGAAAAAAGACAAAAGTCCATCCAATTCAACCATTAAACGAAAAAAAAAATTATAATCCTATACCCATGAGAAGCTAAGAGATCTATTAGTAAAAGCAGCAGACTTTACACACATTACAAATAGCTAGGCACACATTTAACCCCTTGATCAGCCTAGATATTAACCCCTTCCCAGCCAGGTGTTATTAGTACAGTCAAAGTACAAGAAAACCACCTGCCTGGAGTTTGCATGTTCTCCCTGTGCCTGCGTGGGTTTCCTCCAGGTACTCCGGTTTCCTTCCACACTCCAAAGACATGCTGGTAGGTTAGTTGGCTCCTGTCTAAATTGGCCCTAGTATATATATATGGCAGCACAGTGGCTAAATGGATATACAGTGGGGATCGAAAGTTTGGGCACCTCAGCTAAAAATTTGTATTAATGCGCATAAAGAAGCCAAGGAAAGATGGAAAAATCTCCAAAAGGCATCAAATTACAGATTAGACATTCTTATAATATGTCAACAAAAGTTAGATTTTATTTCCATCATTTACACTTTCAAAATAACAGAAAACCAAAAAATGTCGTCTGCAAAAGTTTGGGCACCCTGCAGAGTTAATATCTTGTACTGCCCCCTTTGGCAAGTATCACAGCTTGTAAACGCTTTTTGTAGCCAGCCAAGAGTATTTCAATTCTTGTTTGAGGTTTCTTTGCCCATTCTTCCTTACAAAAGTCTTCCAGTTCTTTGAGATTTCTGGGCTGTCTGTCACGCACTGCTCTTTTAAGGTCTATCCATAGATTTTCAATTATGTTGAGGTCAGGAGATTGTGAAGGCCATGGCAAAACCTTCAGTTTACGCCTCTTGATGTAATCCCCTGTGGATTTCGAGGTGTGTTTAGGATCATTATCCATTTGTAGAAGCCATCCTCTCTTGAACTTCAGCTTTTTCACAGATGGCATCAAGTTACCATCCAAAATTTGCTGAAATTTTATTGAATCCATTTTTCCTTCTACTCGTGAGATGTTCCCTGTGCCACTGGCTGCAACACAACCCCAAAGCATGATTGATCCAACCCCATGCTTAACAGTTGGACAGGGGTTCTTTTCATTAAATTCTGTGCCCCTTCTTCTCCAAACGTACCTTTGCTCATTCCGGCCAAAAAGTTCCATTTTAACCTCATCGGTCCACAGAACTTGTTTCCAAAATGCATCAGGCTTGTCTATATGTTCATTTGCAAAGTTCAAACGATGATTTTTGTGGTGAGGACGTAGAAGAGGTTTTCTTCTGATGACTCTTCCATGAAGACCATATTTGTACAAGTATCTCTTTATAGTGGAATAGTGTACCACAACTCCAGTGTCTGCCAGATCTTTCTGGAGGGATCGTGCAGTCAAACGTGGGTTTTGAATTGTTTTTCTCACAATCCTGCGAGCTGTTCTGTCTGATATTTTTTTTGGTCTTCTAGATCTTGCTTTAACTTCCACTGTTCCTGATGACTGCCATTTCTTAATTACATTCCGAACAGAGGATATTGACATCTGAAAACGCTTTGCTATCTTCTTATAGCCTTCTCCAGCTTTGTGAGCGTCAACTATTTTCATTTTCAGTTTTCTAGACAACTGCTTCGAAGAACCCATGGTGCTGATTGTTGGGGCAAGGTCAGATGAGTCTGGGCATTTAAAACCTTTGAGATTGACATCACCTGGTCTTCCCAGACGATGATTGAGAACAATCCATGACACTGGCAGGTCTCAGCTTGGCAAAGGGGACAGTGCATGCTATAAATTCTGCAGGGTGCCCAAACTTTTGCAGACGCCATTTTTTTGTTTTCTGTTATTTTGAAAGTGTAAATGATGGAAATAAAATCTAACTTTTGTTGACATATTATAAGAATGTATAATCTGTAATTTGATGCCTTTTGGAGATTTTTCCATCTTTCCTTGGCTTCTTTATGCACATTAATACAAATTTTTATCTGGGGTGCCCAAACTTTCGATCCCCACTGTATATATACACCATAGATTGTAGACACTATAACTTTCCCACACACCAATCTATATACACTTCTTGGGATTTTTATTTATCATAGATACAGTTGCAAGAAAAAGTATGTGAACCCCTTAGGATTACGTGGAGTTTTGCATGAATTGGGCATAAAATGTGCTCTGAACGTCATCTAAGTCACAACAATAGAAGAACACAGTCTGCTGAACATAATACTACACAAACATTAAATGTTGCCATGGTTTAATTGCACATAACATGTAAACATTCACAGTGCAGGGAGGAAAAAGTATGTGAGGCCCTAGCTTAATGACTGCTCCCAGAGCTAATTGGAGCCAGGAGTGAGCCAACCTTGACTCCAATCAGTGTGATGATATTGGATGTGTTGCTGACAGCTGTCCTGTCCTTAAAAAACACACACCTGTTTTGGGTTTACTGGTTTCAAGAAGCACTGTCTGATGTGAACCATGCCTCGCAGAAAAGAGCTCTCAGAAGACCTACCATCAAGAATTGTTGACTTGCATGAAGCTGGAAAGGGTTACAAAAGTATCTCCAAAAGCCTTGATGTTCATGTGTCCACGGTAAGACAGACTGTCTACAAATGGAGAAAGTTTAGCACTGTTGCTACTCTCCGTAGGCGTGGTCGTCCTGTAAAAATGACTGCAAGAGCACAGCGCAGAATGCTGCATGAGGTAAAGAATAATTGTTTTTGGTGGCGGTGATCAAATAACACAAATACCACAAAAAAAACGGTCTATTTGTGTGAAAAAAAAAATGATATAAATTTTTTTGGGTACAGCGTTACCAGTTAAAAGTGCTGCACTGTCGTATAGCAAAAAAAATGGCCTGTTCATGAAGGGGGTGAAACGTGAAAAAAGAAAACTAATGCAGTCACCACATCTAAGGCGGCCTGTATGCTGCTATATACAGAAGTACATTTTTTATTTTGAGTTTAGATACACTTTAAGGGCCGGTTCACACTACAAAAATGCACTCCGGATGCGTTCTGGACATGTTTTTGCTGACAGTTCACACCACGAGCAGTTCCGGTGCAGTTCTGATGCAGTTTGCCGTGTTCCAGTACGGTTCTATGCAGAAAAAATGCAGCATGTTCTACTTTTTTTTTCGCACCGGAAACTGACTGGAACTGCACTGGTGTGAACTAGGGCGATTGGAATACATGGAAAACACTGCGCATGCATTTTTGATGCAGAAAAAAAGCCCACTGAACTGCATCCAGTGTGAACTAGCCCTATGAATGTATATCAGGCCGGCAGAGGGGTATTGGCGAAGTGAATACAGATACAGTGGTAGTTTCATTTATGGTGAATGCAGAGCAGGGGCGGACTGCCCATTTGGAAACTCGGGCACTGCCTGAGGGCCGGGGTTAGTAGGGGGCCCCATGAGATGCCCCTGGTACCTTTTTCATAGGCTTTTTTGAGTTTGGGCAAGGACACAGGGGCCCCATGATCCCCTATTGCCCCGGGGGCCCATGAGTTGTCAGTCCGCTCCTGATGCAGAGTGAATGTGCTGTAATCAGGTATGCTCCACGGAAGGAGAATCTGGGTCATGCCGCATTGTCCCTCCATGACACGTCTGATGACTTAATCCTCCCCAGCAACAGATGTCTGTGCCGTGTCGCTCCTGATCACTGCACTGGGGGGGGGGGGGGGGACACTAGTCCTGGATCCTCGACATTTCTATACATCCTGTAAAATGCTGCTGGTCATTACCTGCAGGGTGACAGATACATTGATAAAAAAAAAAAATCAGACATGCACTCTTACTTTTTTCATTTCAAGGAATGTGGGCAGCACAGTGGCTAGCCCCAGGTTCACACCCGTGTGTTTTCTGCAGCATTTCGTAGAAACGCAGTGCAGTCCATTTAACGTGATTTCCTATGGGACACGTTCACATCTGCGCGTTTTCACCCGGGGCGTTTTTTGTAAAGGGTCAGGGACTTTTTTTAAATGCAAAATGTTGCGTTTTTGGTTCTATAGACTTCAATGCTGCAGAAAAGCATGTAGTGTGTTTTTGCTGCGGTTTTTATTTAAAATCTGCTTAGCAACAAGAGAAAAAAATAAAAAACACAGCAAAAACACAAAACGCAATGCAGAAATGCACAAAACACAACCTGCATAGATGTGAACCGGAGTTAAAGTGGAGTTCCACTCACACTGTAAAAAAATAAAAGCAGCTACAAAAACTGTAGCTGCTGACTTTTAAAAAACAGCCACTTACCTGTCCCTCGGTCCCATGGTGTGTCCCTCGCAGCCCGTTTCACCGGCCGTCCTGTATTCCAGGAGAACGGCAACTTCAGTGCGTGGGATAGCTTGCGGCTTCACAGCCGGGTACCCACTGCACATGCGCGAGTAGTGCTGCACTTCATGAATGGTCCTGTAGTCTTCTGGGACCTGTCACATGTCCCAAAAAACTACAAAGAGGAAGGGAGGACACCTTCCGCTTCGGATCACCTAGGCGATCTGACTGGAAGTGGGAGCGGGTACCTGTCAAATTTGGGGACCCGCTCCCCAAAGGTGCCAATCCTTAATGGGGAGCAGGGGAGCAGTCCTTAAAGCGGAGGTATAAATAGTGGTGTGACCCTCCTGCGCTCCAAATGTGTGTTTAAAACAAACTAAATTAATATATGAACCCCAAACAGCTGCTAGCATTAAATCATATACCAGTGATCAAGTAAATATAAACCATATAAATGCTGCGCTACATTCAAACTTATTTAAGTGAATGTGGAATCCAATAACTCAAATCAAAATAGTGACAATAATAATGAAAATAAATAATATGTGCTTAATGATAACAAAATTACCAAATAAACCACCCAAACTAATGAAAAAGCACAAACTTAAATCTATACGTATGTGCATGAGAAATACACATACATATATTACATCACACGTGCACAATGTGAAGTGAAATGATGACTAAATAATAAACGCAAACTCAAAGTCCAATAATGAAATGTTGAAGGTGAACAAAACTGTAAACGGTGTTTCCAATAATACTGTAAGGTGACCACAAGTGAAACAAATCGTGCAGATATCTGGGTGTAGATAGAGCTTATGAATCCAACCACCTTCTGGATTAGCCTCTCACCTCATCACTTCGACCCTTGCGGGTCAAAGAGCAGTAATGGATCCCTCTCACAGATCCTCCAGGCACCACAGCACTCCAAAACCACTTTTCAGGATTTAGTATTCCCACTCAGGCTCTTCTCCAAGTATAGGTGAAATATCAATTTAAAGTGATGGTATAACAGGCATAAGTAACCATAATCCAAACAGGGTTACAGGTAAATTGAAAAGGGGGGGGGTGAAGGCTAACGCGTTTCGGAGGGTGCTCCCTTCTTCATCAGAGCTGGGTTGAGCAGATAGAGACTTCAGTAAGGCAGAGTTCCCATGGCCAGGAGATATTCAGCCACTGAGTGTCAGTATTACAGCAGTTCCTGTAATAACTGCTGTAATACTGACACTCAGTGGCTGAATATCTCCTGGCCATGGGAACTCTGCCTTACTGAAGTCTCTATCTGCTCAACCCAGCTCTGATGAAGAAGGGAGCACCCTCCGAAACGCGTTAGCCTTCACCCCCCCCCTTTTCAATTTACCTGTAACCCTGTTTGGATTATGGTTACTTATGCCTGTTATACCATCACTTTAAATTGATATTTCACCTATACTTGGAGAAGAGCCTGAGTGGGAATACTAAATCCTGAAAAGTGGTTTTGGAGTGCTGTGGTGCCTGGAGGATCTGTGAGAGGGATCCATTACTGCTCTTTGACCCGCAAGGGTCGAAGTGATGAGGTGAGAGGCTAATCCAGAAGGTGGTTGGATTCATAAGCTCTATCTACACCCAGATATCTGCACGATTTGTTTCACTTGTGGTCACCTTACAGTATTATTGGAAACACCGTTTACAGTTTTGTTCACCTTCAACATTTCATTATTGGACTTTGAGTTTGCGTTTATTATTTAGTCATCATTTCACTTCACATTGTGCACGTGTGATGTAATATATGTATGTGTATTTCTCATGCACATACGTATAGATTTAAGTTTGTGCTTTTTCATTAGTTTGGGTGGTTTATTTGGTAATTTTGTTATCATTAAGCACATATTATTTATTTTCATTATTATTGTCACTATTTTGATTTGAGTTATTGGATTCCACATTCACTTAAATAAGTTTGAATGTAGCGCAGCATTTATATGGTTTATAGTCCTTAAAGCGGAACTTCCCCTTTTGGGTGGAGCTCCGCTTTAAGTCATATAAATCCTGAATGGATGACCTCCCCCTCTCCTCCCTGCATGTAGGACCTCTTCTTATAACATAGAAAGTATAAAGCCAACCTTCTGACTAGCGCCCTTCTTGGATGGGGTGTGGCCACTCCGCTTTGCTGGTAGTTGAGGTTAATAAGTGGATTTTGCTGTCGGTGATCTCTGCCCATTTTATTCAATCTGTACTCCTCTTTGTACACACAGGAATGTTTGATGTAGAAGTCTGCGGCCTACTTATAATTATGATTCAACCTTTTCTTTGCTTTTCTGATAGACATCACAGACTGTTTTGCCAGTAATGACAAGCTGAGACAGTTAAAGAAGAACTCCGGGATAGGCAAAAAAATCCCCTATTAGTACACCTCCCTACTCAAAACACTAAACAGTTAATACAATGTTAAAAATGCTTTCCGTTTAGGAGAAAATCGAATTGAATTTCCATGACCTCATCTCTGTAATTCAAAAGATAAGAGCAACTACTCTGCCAAGGAGGTGTAACAGCCGGGATTACATCACATCCTCTTTATTTTCTCTGCAGTAAAGGAAACTACAGTTCCCATCAACCACAAGGAATTGTAGGGAATGTGGGCAGGTACACTAGGACTGTACATGTTGAATGAGTCTGAGACTCCAAGCATACTGGACATTTTAAAGCGGAGCTCCACCCAAAAGGGGAAGTTCCGCTTTAAGGACTGCTCCCCAGCTCCCAATTTAGGATTAGCACCTCTGGGGGGCGGGGAGGAGCGGGTACCCGAATTTGACAAGTACCCGCTCCCACTTCCGCTACGATCGCCTAGGCCAGTGGTTCTCAACCTTTCTAATGCCGCGACCCCTTAATACAGTTCCTCATGTTGTGGTGACCCCCAACCATAAAATTATTTTCGTTGCTACTTCATAACTGTAATTTTGCAGTGGGAGGAATAGTGCCTCATCATTGGTGTCAGTGGGATGAATAGTCCCCCATCATTGGTGTCAGTGGGAGGAATAGTGCCCCATCGTTGGTGTCAGTGGGATGAATAGTGTCCCATCGTTGGTATCAGTGGGAGGAATAGTGCCCCATCATTGGTATCAGTGGGAGGAATAGTGCCCCATCATTGGTGCCAGTGGGAGGAATAGTGCCCCATCATTGGTGTTAGTGGGAGGAATAGTGCCCCATCATTGGTGTCAGTGGGAGGAATAGTGTCCCATCATTGATATCAGTGGGAGGAATAGTGCCCCATCACTGATGTCAATGGGAGGAATAGTGCCCCATCATTGGTATCAGTGGTAGGAATAGTGCCCCATCATTGGTATCAGTGGAAGGAATAGGGCCCCATCATTGGTGTCAGTGGTAGGAATAGTGCCCCATCATTGGTGCCAGTGGTAGGAATAGTGCCCCATCATAGGTGTCAGTGGGGGTATAGTGCCCCATCATTGGTGTCAGTGGGAGGAATAGTGCCCCATCATTGGTGTCAGTGGGAGGAATAGTGCCCCATCATTGGTGTCAGTGGGAGGAATAGTGCCCCATCATTGGTGTCAGTGGGGGGAGGAATAGTGCCCCATCGTTGGTGTCAATGGGAGGAATAGTGCCCCATCATAGGTGTCAGTGGGGGGAATAGTGCCCCATCATTGGTGTCAGTGGGGGGAATAGTGCCCCATCATTGGTGTCAGTGGGGGGAATAGTGCCCCATCATTGGTGTCAGTGGGGGGAATAGTGCCCCATCATTGGTGTCAGTGGGGGGAATAGTGCCCCATCATTGGTGTCAGTGGGGGGAATAGTGTCCCATCACTGGTGTCAGTGGGAGGAATAGTGCCCCATCACTGGTGTCAGTGGGAGGAATAGTGCCCCATCATTGGTGTCAGTGGGAGGAATAGTGCCCCATCATTGGTGTCAGTGGGAGGAATAGTGCCCCATCATTGGTGTCAGTGGGGGGAGGAATAGTGCCCCATCGTTGGTGTCAATGGGAGGAATAGTGCCCCATCATAGGTGTCAGTGGGGGGAATAGTGCCCCATCATTGGTGTCAGTGGGGGGAATAGTGCCCCATCATTGGTGTCAGTGGGGGGAATAGTGCCCCATCATTGGTGTCAGTGGGGGGAATAGTGCCCCATCATTGGTGTCAGTGGGGGGAATAGTGCCCCATCATTGGTGTCAGTGGGGGGAATAGTGTCCCATCACTGGTGTCAGTGGGAGGAATAGTGCCCCATCACTGGTGTCAGTGGGAGGAATAGTGCCCCATCATTGGTGTCAGTGGGGGGAATACGGCCCCATTATTGGTGTCAGTGGGAGGAATAGTGCCCCATCATTGGTGTCAGTTGGAGGAATAGTGCCCCATCATTGGTATCAGTGGGAGGAATAGTGCCCCCATCATTGGTGTCAGTGGGAGGAATAGTGCCCCATCGTTGGCATCAGGGGGAGCAATAGTGCCCCAACATTGGCGTCAGTGGGAGGAATAGTGCCCCATCGTTGGTATCAGAGGGAAGTATAGTGCCCCATCGTTGGTGTCAGTGGGAGGAATAGTGCCCCATCATTGGTGTCAGTGGGGGGAATAGTGCCCCATCATTGGTGTCAGTGGGGGGAATAGTGCCCCATCATTGGTGTCAGTGGGGGGAATAGTGCCCCATCATTGGTGTCAGTGGGGGGAATAGTGCCCCATCATTGGTGTCAGTGGGGGGAATAGTGTCCCATCACTGGTGTCAGTGGGAGGAATAGTGCCCCATCACTGGTGTCAGTGGGAGGAATAGTGCCCCATCATTGGTGTCAGTGGGGGGAATACGGCCCCATTATTGGTGTCAGTGGGAGGAATAGTGCCCCATCATTGGTGTCAGTGGGAGGAATAGTGCCCCATCATTGGTATCAGTGGGAGGAATAGTGCCCCCATCATTGGTGTCAGTGGGAGGAATAGTGCCCCATCGTTGGCATCAGGGGGAGCAATAGTGCCCCAACATTGGCGTCAGTGGGAGGAATAGTGCCCCATCGTTGGTATCAGAGGGAAGTATAGTGCCCCATCGTTGGTGTCAGTGGGAGGAATAGTGCCCCATCGTTGGTGTCAGTGGGAGGAATAGTGCCCCATCGTTGGTGTCAGTGGGAGGAATAGTGCCCCATCGTTGGTGTCAGTGGGAGGAATAGTGCCCCATCATTGGTGTCAGTGGGAGGAATAGTGCCCCATCATTGGTGTCAGTGGGAGGAATAGTGCCCCATCGTTGGTGTCAGTGGGGGAAGGAATAGTGCCCTATCATTGGTGTCAATGGGAGGAATAGTGCCCCATCATAGGTGTCAGTGGGGGGAATAGTGCCCCATCATTGGTGTCAGTGGGGGGAATAGTGCCCCATCATTGGTGTCAGTGGGGGGAATAGTGCCCCATCATTGGTGTCAGTGGGGGGAATAGTGCCCCATCATTGGTGTCAGTGGGAGGAATAGTGCCCCATCACTGGTGTCAGTGGGAGGAATAGTGTCCCATCACTGGTGTCAGTGGGAGGAAAAGTGTCCCATCATTGGTGTCAGTGGGAGGAATAGTGCCCCATCACTGGTGTCAGTGGGAGGAATAGTGCCCCATCATTGGTGTCAGTGGGGGGAATACGGCCCCATTATTGGTGTCAGTGGGAGGAATAGTGCCCCATCATTGGTGTCAGTGGGAGGAATAGTGCCCCATCATTGGTATCAGTGGGAGGAATAGTGCCCCATCATTGGTGTCAGTGGGAGGAATAGTGCCCCATCGTTGGCATCAGGGTGAGCAATAGTGCCCCAACATTGGTGTCAATGGGAGGAATAGTGCCCCATCGTTGGTATCAGTGGGAGGAATAGTGCCCCATCGTTGGTGTCAGTGGGAGGAATAGTGCCCCATCGTTGGTGTCAGTGGGAGGAATAGTGCCCCATCGTTGGTGTCAGTGGGGGGAGGAATAGTGCCCCATCATTGGTAATAGTGACACCAATGATTGGGCACTATTCCTCCCACTGACACCAATGATACTTACCTTGCTGACCCCTGCTCCAGCCTGGGCTCGCTCGCTCGCTCCCTCTCCCATGGTACAAACACTTACCGGTCAGATGTCTTCCTTCTCCGGCCGCTTTCCTCCTCTTCACTCGCTCGTGCTTCGCGGTGCCGCTCGGCTCCTCCTTTCCAAGCTCCACCTCCTCGCCGGTGATTGGCCGCCTGTGTGCCTCTCTTGAGCTACAGTTCCGGTGGCCAATCACCAACGAGGAAGGATTGATCCCGGGGGTGTGTCCAGATGACAGGGACGGCATGTCATCCCGCCCACACCTGCAGACGGATCAAGGAGCGGTGTCTCGGTTCCTAAGGCCATCGGAAATATGTGTTTTCCGATGGTCTTAGGCGACCCCTGGGAAAGTGTCGTTCGACCCCCAGGTTGAGAACCGCTGGCCTAGGCGATCGGAAGCAGGTGTCCTCTCTCCCTGTAGTCTTTTGGGACACGTGACAGGTCCCAGAAGACTACAGGACTATGCGCAGTGGATACCCGGCTGTAAAGCCGCAAGCTATCACAGCCGGGTGCCCACACTGAAGATGCCGGCCTCCTGGTATACAGGACGGCCGGTGAAACGGGCTGCGGGGGACACACCACGGGACCGAGGGACAGGTAAGTGGCTGTTTTTTAAAAGTTAGCAGCTACAGTTTTTGTAGCTGATGACTTTTGTTTTTTGACAGTGTGAGTGGAACTCCGCTTTAATAACGCTGGTAACGTTAGCTGTGTAAAGGCACATTAAAAACGTGAGTTTTTCAGCATTTTTTAGCATTTTTGCGTTTGCAGTTTTTAGCGTTTTTTTGCTAAAAAACAGTCCAGAAATGCCGGTTTGCCGCTATTTACTGCATTTTTCAGCATTAGAGCATTTACAGCTAAAAATCTCCTCTAGAAACCCACTAGTTCTGGCTTTTTTTCCAGCCAAAAAACGTTGCTTATAGTCCAGGTGTGCATGGACACGTAGGATAACATGCCGGGGATGGACACGTAGGATAACATGCCGGGGATGGACACGTAGGATAACATGCCGGGGATGGACACGTAGGATAACATGCCGGGGATGGACACGTAGGATAACATGCCGGGGATGGACACGTAGGATAACATGCCGGGGATGGACACGTAGGATAACATGCCAGGGATGGACACATAGGATAACATGCCGGGGATGGACACATAGGATAACATGCCAGGGATGGACACATAGGATAACACGCCGGGGATGGACACATAGGATAACACGCTGGGGATGGACACATAGGATAACACGCCGGGGATGGACACACAGGATAACACGCCGGGGATGGACACATAGGATAACACGCCGGGGATGGACACATAGGATAACACGCCGGGGATGGACACACAGGATAACATGCCGGGGATGGACACACAGGGTAACACGCCGGGGATGGACACATAGGATAACATGCTGGGTATGGACACATAGGATAACATGCCGGGGATAGACAAATAGGATAACATGCCGGGGATGGACACACAGAGTAACATGCCGGGGATGGACACGTAGGATAACATGCTGGGGATGGACACACAGGATAACATGCTGGGTATGGACACATAGGATAACATGCCGGGGATAGACAAATAGGATAACATGCCGGGGATGGACACACAGAGTAACATGCCGGGGATGGACACGTAGGATAACATGCTGGGGATGGACACACAGGATAACATGCCGGGGATGGACACACAGGATAACATGCTGGGGATGGACACATAGGATAACATGCCGGGGATGGACACACAGGATAACATGCTGGGGATGGACACATAGGATAACATGCCGGGGATGGACACACAGGATAACATGCTGTGGGGTTTACTGGCTGTAGAAAAAAACGTCAAAAGCCAAAAACATCCGCTGTAAAAAAGTCCTGTGTGCACGAGGACTGATAGTCTCGGTCTGCCCTCCACTGCAAGTGGGGCTGATTTACATCACTGCTTGCTGGGCAAAGAACTACAGAAGGGATGTGCCAAGACCAGTGGCTGGGGGAATAGGAGGCATAGCAGCCACCGAACTTCAACACAGGAAACCAAAAAGAATTTACAGTTTGATTTGAAAATGAATAAACTTTTTCAGAACAACTACTGAATGAACCAGAAGATGGATGACATATTCAGTGAAGGTAGGAAATCAGCAACAAAGACATAGAAAGAAGTTTTTGCCCGGAGTTCTGCTTTAAGCCCTCTAAGCCTTTTGGCAGAAAAAAATGCCTGCTGTGCCTAAACACATGTAATCGCCTCCAAGCATGTCTAAGAGCTAGATGCATTTAGTGATTGGGCGTTAATTCATTTCAATGGCTGGAATAAAGTATATTCTGGACAATGAAATGAATAAACGCCCAATTGTTTGATGTGCCTAAATTCACCTAAACGTGCTTGCAAAGATGTGGCTTAGACCCATTTGTGATGCTGCTTTTCACCTGCCAGGAGAAAAGCTGAGAAAACACCTAATGTGTATGGGACCTAGGTTTAGAAATGGACAAGTGGGTGAAAACCAGGTGGCATTTCTTGATCGTTTCTCCCCTTTATAAAAGAGAAATGAGTTCAGCATGGAAAAAAATATGTAATTGTACAATGTATCTTAAATAAATAAATTTATTGCAAATTTATAAAGAAAATTAAAAAAAATTGGCAAAGTATTAGGGCCCATTCACACTACTGAGTGCAGGTACCACACCACGTGTATCCAAATGAAACACCCTATCTCCCTATATATGTGGCATGGGCATTCTCTATCATCTTAGCTTTGAAAAAGGGAGTTTGACTCCCGAAACGCATTGACTTTTCCCACCATCATCAATTTATGCAGCTCTTTATATTTATATATTGTACATTCACATCAGTCCCTAACCCTCAAGGGGCGTACAATCTAAGGTCCCTAACTCACATTCATACATACACATACTAGGGACAATTTAGACAGGAGACAATTCACCTACCAGCATGTCTTTGGAGTGTGGGAGGAAACCAGAGTACCTAGAGGAAACCCACACAGGCACAGGGAGAACATGAAAACTCCAGGCAGGTGGTGCTGTGGTTGGGATTTGAACCAATGACTCTAGTACTGCCAGGTGGAAGTGCTAACCATTTAACCACTGTGCTGCCCATACACTGTGCTGCCCTCATTTTATACAACCACCAGTCCATACCTTAGTACAACCACATCTTGTAATTGCTGCCTATGTGCAGCAGCTGTGGGTCCCAGGGAAGTGTTTATGGTGAATGGGCCCTAAGTACTAGTGCTGGTGTTTTGTCTTTTTTTTTTTTTTTTTTTTTTTTTAGCTTTTTAGGTTTTAGCTAGTGTTTTACCATGAATATATGGTTGTTTATAAACTGGAAATACGTGTTTGTTAGCGTAGTGTTCACTGTCAGAAGAAGCATCATCCAACAGGTCTTGGAGGAGGTAGCTGGAGGTCTGACGTCTGATGTCTGACGTCTGCACCTCCCACCCCCACGGCATTCACTTAAGCCAAGTATGGAATCTGTGGCAGTGCTGTACTCTGACATGTTGTAGAACAAGGTTAGGACCCAGGATTGTCGTCTAAGCAGGTTGAAGGGCTCCAGGGAACGTGTTTCTTTCAAAAGAAACTGACTTTTGAGCATCCCCATCGGTTGGTAAAACCTGCTTTGGGACCTGGAGCTCAAAGATCTCATAGAAACCTGGGAGGGATGAAATCTAACGTGGCAGTTGTGTGCTGGGCTTTTATTATTATTATACAGGATTTATATCGCGCCAACAGTTTGCTCAGCGCTTTATAATATAACGGGAGACAATACAGCAATAATACAGTTCAATACAAGTGGGAAAGGAGGGCCTGACCCTGGGAGCTTACAATCTAAGAGGGAGGGGCTGGTGGTACAAAAGGTAATAACTCATGGGAGGAGTAGAAGATTCCGTTATTAGCTGAAGGAAGGATAGGCTTCCCTGAAGAGATATGTTTTCAGAGATCGCCTAAAAGTGGGCAGAGTAGGTGATAGTCTGGTAGATTGGGGTAGAGAGTTCCAGAGGATGGGGTAGGCTCTGGAGAAGTCCTGGAGACGGGCATGGGAGGAGGAGACAAAAGAGCTAGAGAGCAGGAGGTCGTGGGAGGAGTGGAGAGAACGGTTTGGGTGGTATTTGGAGGCCAGATTGGTGATGTAATTTGGGGCAGAGTTATAAATGGCTTTATATGTGATTGTTAATGTTTTGAATTGTATTCGTTGGGCAATGGGAAGCCAGTGGAGGGATTGGCAGAGAGGGGTGGAGGACACTGAGTGGAAGCCAGTGGAGGGATTGGCAGAGAGGGATGGAGGACACTGAATGGAGGCCAGTGGAGGGATTGGCAGAGAGGGGTGGAGGCCAGTGGAGGGATTGGCAGAAAGGGATGGAGGACACTGAATGGAGGCCAGTGGAGGGATTGGCAGAGAGGGGTGGCGGATACAGAACGGTTAGTAAGGTGGATGAGTCTGGCAGCAGCATTCATGATAGACTGAAGAGGGGATAGCCTGCGATGAGGTCGGCCAATGAGGAGGGAGTTACAATAGTCGAGGCGAGATATAACAAGGGGGTGAACAAGCTGCTTAGGGGTTTCAGAGGTTAAGAACAGACGTATCTTGGAGATGTTGCGGAGGTGAAGTCTTCAAGATTTGGACAGTGATTGGATTTGGGGCTGGAAGGACAGATGGGAGTCCA
Source organism: Staurois parvus (assembly GCF_062004578.1). Lineage (NCBI taxonomy): Eukaryota > Metazoa > Chordata > Amphibia > Anura > Ranidae > Staurois > Staurois parvus. The sequence goes on from NW_028319066.1 coordinate 155,377, forward strand.
GGATTACACCTAGTACCCTGGCATGAGGGGAAAGATCTGACTAGGTTCTGGGCTCCATCCTGGCACACTGAAGAGATATCTGTCTAGGAGTATAGATGGGATCCAGAGCAGGAAGGGTTTGCTAATTGTATGGACCAAACTTTTGGGAGAGGTACTGAACAGTACGGTGTCACGATCTGTGGGACCAGACCAAGGGCGGACTGACCATTTGGAAACTCGGACACTGGCCGAGGGCCCGGGGTCAGTAGGGGGCCCCATGAGATGCCCCTGGTACCTTTTTCATAGGCTTTTTTGAGTTTGGGCAAGGACACAGGGGCCCCATGATCCCCTATTGCCCGGGGGCCCCATGAGTTGTCAGTCCGCCCCTGGACCAGGCTAAAGGCCAGCAGGCTTACTGTTGTTTGCTCTTTCGATTGAAGACACATACTTAAAACCTCTGTGAGGGAAACCGATTAATTTTGTTCTTGAACTTTCTTTTATTAAATTTGGGTAAGAAAAGCCTTTAAAAAAGGAGTAAAGCGAGAGGATGCTTCTTTAACCCCTTGTTGACCATGCTACAGCCAAAAGGCGGCTACAGCGCAGTCATCCAGTTCTGGAAGGGCGTCCATGGATGTCCTCCCAGAACCCCGCATGCCCCGGGGGGGGGGGGGGTGCATAGGTTGCCCTCTGGGACTGCTGATGATCGGTGTAAAGGGACAATCACAGTGTCCCTTTACAGTGTGATCAGCTGTGTCCAATCACGGCTGTTCAATTGTAAACAGACTTGCCAGTTATTGGCAGTCCTTTCCTCACATGTTGCATCCATGTCAGGAAAGGAAAGCCGATAACCAGCAAGGCTGTCACTACATGGTTTACACTGATAATCAGGGCAGTGATCATCAGCGCCCTGATTATTAGTGCAGCTCCATCAGTGCAGCATATTAGTGCCCATCAGTGCCTCCTCATCAGTGCCCACCACTGCAGCTTATCAGTGCCAATCAGTGCCGCTTCATCAGTGCCCATCAGTGCAGCCCCATCAGAGTCCATCAGTACCGCCTCATCAGTGCCCATCAGTACCGCCTCATCAGAGCCCATCAGTGCCGCCTCATCAGTGCAGCCCCATCAGAGCCCATCAGTGGATCCCTATCAGTGCAGCCTCATCAGTGTCCATCAGTGTCACCTCATCAGTGCCCATCAGTACCGCCTCATCAGAGCACATCAGTGCCGCCTCATCAGTGCAGCCCCATCAGAGCCCATCAGTGCAGCCCCATCAGAGCCCATCAGTGCAACCTCATCAGTGCAGCCCCATCAGAGCCCATCAGTGCAGCCTCATCAGTGCCCAACAGTGCAGCCTCATCAGTGCACATCAGTGAAGAAGCAAAACTACTTAATTGCAAAATTTTATAAAAGTAACTAAGAAAAACGTTTTTTTTTTTATCCAGAATGTTTGGTCTTTTTTCATTTGTTTAGTATAAAACAAAAACAGCGGTGATTAAATATGACGAAAAGAAAGCTCTATCTGTCTAAAAAAAAAAGATAAACATTTTACATGGGTACAGTGTTGCATGACCGCACAATTGTCATTCAAATTGTGACAGCATTAAAATCTGAAAATTGGCCTGGGCAGGAGGGGGGTGAAAGTGCCCGGTATTGAAGTGGTTAAAGCTCTATGATTTGAGGTGAGGTCTCACAATGTCTATTAGCACCAGATCCAGCATGTACTTCTTACTCACAATGGGTAACACAATTATCTATCCTGTGATATGTTGGAGCCCAACTGTACTCTGCAAGCTAACAGTAGACATTATCCAGCAGGCAATTTCCACTTCAATGGATAATCTCCCTCATTTGTTTAGAAATTGTGTTAATGTGCACAAAGTATCCTGACCCCAGCTTAGTCTCCTCATATTCTTGTTAATCAGTCACTCTGCATAATGAACAAAGTTGGAAATTCCTGCTAAATACTGGAACTGCAAGGACTAAGATAAAAGACCTGAAGTGTCTCCAGAGAGAAAAATGGGCCTTTCAGGACATCTCTATCTGTAACTTGGAATCCTCTTAGAAGTAGACGCCATTGTTCTTCCTCTAATCCTCTCTATAGATATGGAGCTGGTCATTAGCAAAGACATAAAATGGTAAAATCCAATCACTTTTGACAGAATTGCTGTTTTAATTATATGTTAGTTTGATATTTTAGTAAACTGTACTGAAACTATCATTTTTTTCCTACCACTATTCTTTGGTTTCATTGGTATTTCATGTGTTTTTTATAAATTTTGTGATTTATAGTCACATATAAATACACCCTAGATATTACATTTTTGGGGGGGTTCCGGTATATATAAATTCATGTAGATTTTATTTTGTACTCATATGTTCTTTCTGTGATGTTTTATGTGTAAGCGCAGCACCACATTATTATATCAATTTATTACTTACCTTCAGCATGCCCAACAATTAACTATAAAACTAGCCATAGATGGATTGAAATTCAGCTGGGCCAGCAGGGGCCGTCTGAATTCTGATCCATTAATGGTCTCTCTTCGGGAGAGCCCCCTGACCTAGTACTCGGTGGTCTGCTGTGGCTAGGAGTTCGCCAGGCCTTTTGGCTACGTGGACCATGTGGAAACCTTTGTCCCTGTCAGGAGCATTGCGCCCCAGGGGATCAGGGTAGAGGTCCTACCCCTTCGGGGGGGGACTAACCCACACCCCTAAGTGCACTTTTTTGTGTTTTGCACTTGCATGGTTTTTGTCCACTTATGGGTTTTTGTTTTTTTTGCACCTCTGCAGACTTAAAAAAAAAAAAAAAAAGTCTGTTCCTGCTAGAGAGAAGTCAATCTACTTCTCTCAAATGAAAATATTGGAAATGTTTCCTTCAATCAACGCTGCGGTCAATCACTTATCAGTGTATTCTGACAGCGGAGGAGTCCCCACTGTGAGAATACAATAGTGCAGCAGAGGGAATTCCTTCATCCACCTCAAATGTGTGATTATGTGAATTCGTTCATTTTTTTTTTTTTATCATCCAGCTTGGCCTCCAGGGTGTAAGGCTCTTGACAATGGCCAAGTACTATAAATCACCAGGCCAAAGCCAGGCAGTTCTTGCTCCTTAGTTATCTGCCACAGCAGAACCGCCATGTACAGGGTTTGGGGCAAAACATTGAGATGGGAAAGGAAAAAACCCACAGATCCCAGATCCTCCCCAGAGGGGACTCACAGTGGGGTCTCAAACCCATAGTGATTTTTTAAATACCTCGGGGCATCGCTTCCAGAGGGAAGGGTCATCATGGGCTTCTTGCCTTCTAGACCAAAGCATGCAGATCCATCTTAAAATAAGGTGCATTAACGATGTTACAAAACATCTCCCACTAAAACTTACTATTACCCAGTACCCAGGGGCGGACTGACCATTTGGAAACTCGGGCACTGCCTGAGGGCCCGGGGTCAGTAGGGGGCCCCATGAGATGCCCCTGGTACCCTTTTCATAGGCTTTTTTGAGTTTGGGCAAGGACACAGGAACCCCATGATCCCCTATTGCCTGGGGGCTCCATGAGTTGTCAGTCCGCCCCTGCCAGTACCCCTTCACATACAAAGCTATAACTAACCATTTTTCGATGAAATGCGTTAGGTGGGGCTTATTGCATCACTTCCACCTCCCTACGTCCGGTGCTTGGAGTTCAGGAGGCTCCAAGAAGTGTTTACATGCACTTAAGCTTGTGATTTACAAGCAATACCTTTCAGTAAGTGTATTTTAATCATTTTTAACTGCAAATTATTACAGGTTTACACTATTTGGAGGCTGCCTCCTGGTCTCTTTCCTTATATGTATGCATTGGAGAAGAGGTATGAAGAGGTGGAGATACAGGTCCTGTTGAGCAAGTCCGGAGGTGCTGCTGGAGAAGAGATACATCTTAAAGTGCTACTGTCCCACCTACAATTAATAAGGGGCCAAGGAGCTAAGGGAACTAGGTTTTCCACATTCCTGGAGAAGGATCCCTCCAAACTACCATCATACTAGGTGGGATACTCTCCAGCCAGTATGCCTGTTACCAGACAAGGACAAAGAATCAGCAGGCTTACACCCACAGACATTGATAAGAACAGATACCATAGTTGATTTTAGCCAAAAGGCCAAGAAATGACTTCTGCATGATTACTCTACAAACTGTTCAGAGCATAAACTCACACAATTGTGTAAAGCTGGACATAGACAAGTCTTTTTTTTTTTACTCAACCAGCAGCTTGAATTGAAAAAAAAATGACTTGATTCCCTCATCCACACACTAGATGTGAATTGGGGGAATCTTCTCTGCTGAGCTATAGTGGTATTCTGTTGGAAGACCTCCCCGCTATCAGAATACACTGATCAACCAGTGGTCCCGATCGGGTATCAAAAATCCGACAAGGCGGTTCTACTACAGTTGATCACAGGGGCGGACTGACAACTCATGGGGCCCCCGAGCAATAGGGGATCATGGGGCCCCTGGGTCCTTGCCCAAACTCAAAAAAGCCTATGAAAAAGGTACCAGGGGCATCTCATGGGGCCCCCTACTGACCCCGGGCCCTCGGGCAGTGCCTGAGTTTCCAAGTGGTCAGTCCGCCCCTGGTTGATCAGTAGATCGTCTTCTGTACAACCACCCTGCCAATGCATGGGTCGAAATTTGGCTGGTCCCTACTGAATTAGCTGAATTTTGATCCAAGTATGGCCGGTTTAATACATTAATTCATTGAGTAGACCCTCACCTCCCCACCTTTCCCTATTCTCAAAGAGAAAATCTACCATGTTGTATTTTGCTGATTGATTGCCTTCATTTCTCTGAAATAAATGTGATTTAAGCAGGAGTCTGACCACCATATTTAAATCTGAAAAACACTACTTGAAAGTTTAATCATTTGTCCAGATGTTGACTAAACAAAACCAGATACCTACAAGTAAGGTAATCATATACTGTGGGTGGAGGAGCATATTGACAATGCAGAACCCCCCCCCTCTCCCCAATCAAGAATGGATGGTGTTATGTGGTCACTAGTCATTGTGTAAACAAAGACCCAAAACATTTGTGTATTTAATCCCATTGAGAACCCTGCAGGGCCTCTGGCCTGGCTGATACCAAAAAACAATGACCAACATAACAAGGTTACAGTCAAGGACCAATGTAACCCAGATTGATTTAAAGGGGACATACCATGTGTTTCCTTTCTGTTGTTCTGGTGGCAATTTGAAATGTATTTATTTATTTCAGGTACTTATATAGTGCCATCAATGTACGCAGCGCTTTACATATATATCGTACATTCACATCAGTCCCTAACCCTCAAGGGGTGTACAATCTAAGGTCCCTAACTCACATTCATACATACATATATATATATTAGGGCCAATTTAGACAGGATCCAATTAACCTCCCAGCATGTCTTTGGAGTGTGGAAGGAAACCGGAGGAAACCCACGCAAGCACGAGGAGAACATGCAAACTCCATGCAGGAGGCACCATGGTCGGGAATCGAACCCATGACCCAGATGTGCTAACCACTAAGCCACTGTGCTGCCCCACAGTTTTAGGATTTACCTTCAATTTTAAGCTGGACATAGATGGTTGGAATCTCAGACGGCTCAGCAGGAACCATGTATGGGCAGGCTGAATGTACCCAAGTGACCGATCGATCAACTTGGGTACAACCAGCCTGCGGATTTTACATGCGATTATCGCTAGCTGCTGGTATAATAACTAGCAATAATCACTGTCTTCTCCCAGCGGGGACGACTCCCTGGCCCTAAACCCCCAAACCCCCCCCTCCCCCCCTCTGAGGGAATACAATAGCTCCACGGGAGGGATCCCCTGTCAAACACCCATAGTTGCAGGAAATACATTTGCTCCATGTATGGCCTACCTTACTCTCCCCAAGAAGGGATACAGACAACATTACAAAAGCTGTATTTCTAACCCCTCGCCATTCTATACCATTCCTATAGTTATACCTCAAAGTAGATGCAAATCCTAACCGGGATTATATGGATACATGCAGGGCCGTGGATAAGGGGGTACTGCCAGTCCTCCAGTATGAGGCCAAGGCCAGCAGAGGGGGCCCTTCTGCTGGCAGATGTGGGCAGGGAGGGCAATTGGAAGAGTTGGGAGGGTAATTCCTGGTACCGATCCCATGTATGGCTCTCTCTGCAGCAGCTGAAAGTCAGCTTCTTCTCCTCTCTCTCCTGCTGGCTTTCAGCTGCTGCAGAGGGAGCCATACAGGGAAACAGTTCCAGTAATTTCCCCCCAATCATACATTTCCCCCTGCTGCCCAGACCCCCGTGTGTGCCCCCAACTTCACAATGCTGCCAGCTTCCCTCCCACCAGCAGCTGTAAGCACACAATAGGATCCTGCGGGATGGAGAGTAGGGGAATATTTCACATTTACCAGACCTTTCCTTTCCTGAATGAACACAATGAGTGATCAGTACCGATCGCTCACTGTGTTCATTCATAACTGCACCATAGTAAACTGTGCTTACAGACAGCCTTGTCAGGTTGTCTGTAAGGGGCGGCCATGTGATTTGGGGGGGGGCCCTGTTAGGTTGGCTGTATGAGGTCCTGTGGTTTCTAACAGCAGCCCTGGATACATGGTTGACCCACATTTATTGCCTTAAATATCCCAAATATTTGAAAATAAAAGAAAAACAAACATATCATACTTACCTGCTCTGTGCAATAATTTAACAAAAAGCAACCTCCTCTTCTCGGGTTCCCCGCCGGCACTCCTGGCACCTTCCCTCTGCTATGTGTGCCACCATAGCAAGCTGCTTGCTATGGGGGCACTTGTGCATTCCCGAGCCAGCCTTGTGTGTGGACACACAGAGCGTACCTTGACCCCATACCGTGCTCCCTCCTCGCTGGCTGTGATTGACAGCAGAGGGAGCCAATAGCTCCCACTACTGTCTCTGTGGCTCTGCTGTCTCTGAGGAGGGAGAGAGCCAACAGAGCCACTGCTCCTGTGAATAGTGCTGGATCGAGATCAAGCTCAGGTAAGAATTGGGGGGGGGGGGGGAGAATGGGGGGTGGAGCCTTTAGAACCACTTTAATGCATATATGAGGTTTTAGTGGATGGGTTTGCATATACAGTCAGGTCCATAAATATTGGGACATCGACACAATTCTAACATTTTTGGCTCTATACACCACCACAATGGATTTGAAATGAAACGCACAAGATGTGCTTTAACTGCAGACTGTCAGCTTTAATTTGAGGGTGTTTACATCCAAATCAGGTGAACGGTGTAGGAATTACAACAGTTTGCATATGTGCCTCCCACTTGTTAAGGGACCAAAAGTAATGGGACAATTGGCTTCTCAGCTGTTCCATGGCCAGGTGTGTGTTATCCCCTCATTATCCCAATTACAATGAGCAGATAAAAGGTCCAGAGTTCATTTCAAGTGTGCTATTTGCATTTGGAATCTGTTGCTGTCAACTCTCAAGATGAGATCCAAAGAGCTGTCACTATCAGTGAAGCAAGCCATCATTAGGCTGAAAAAACAAAACAAACCCATCAGAGAGATAGCAAAAACATTAGGCATGGCCAAAACAACTGTTTGGAACATTCTTAAAAAGAAGGAACGCACCGGTGAGCTCAGCAACACCAAAAGACTCGGAAGACCACGGAAAACAACTGTGGTGGATGACCGAAGAATTCTTTCCCTGGTGAAGAAAACACCCTTCACAACAGTTGGCCAGATCAAGAACACTCTCCAGGAGGTAGGTGTATGTGTGTCAAAGTCAACAATCAAGAGAAGACTTCACCAGAGTGAACACAGAGGGTTCACCACAAGATGTAAACCATTGGTGAGCCTCAAAAACAGGAAGGCCAGATTAGAGTTTGCCAAACGACATCTAAAAAAGCCTTCACAGTTCTGGAACAACATCCTATGGACAGATGAGACCGACATCAACTTGTACCAGAGTGATGGGAAGAGAAGAGTATGGAGAAGGAAAGGAACTGCTCATGATCCTAAGCATACCACCTCATCAGTGAAGCATGGTGGTGGTAGTGTCATGGCGTGGGCATGTATGGCTGCCAATGGAACTGGTTCTCTTGTATTTATTGATGATGTGACTGCTGACAAAAGCAGCCGGATGAATTCTGAAGTGTTTCGGGAATATTATCTGCTCATATTCAGCCAAATGCTTCACAACTCATTGGACGCTTCACAGTGCAGATGGACAATGACCCAAAGCAGACTGCAAAAGCAACCAAAGAGTTTTTTAAGGGAAAGAAGTGGAATGTTATGCAATGGCCAAGTCAATCATGTGACTTGAATCCGATTGAGCATTTCACTTGCTGAAGACAAAACTGAAGGGAAAATGCCCCATGAAGACTCCTGGGATGTATGACATCTTTTGGCCTAGGCACTTATTCTACATATAAACATAGGAAAATGATGGCAGAAAAAAAGACTGAGTGGATACATCGAGTCTGCCCTTTTTTTATTTTTTTTTTTCTGTATAATTTTTTTTTTTTTTTTTATTGTTTTTTTTTTCACTTTTTTTGTCTGAGTATAGATCTCTGTTTTTCCAAAGCATGTTTGAAGCTATTTACTGTTGACTGGCTCACTACTTCTGCTGGAAGTTTATTCCAAGCATCAACTACCTTTTCAGTAAAATAGTCATGTCTAAGGCCAGCCATACATGGGTCAATTTGTGAACGATTTTTCATTCAAAAATCGGACCTAAGAATAATCGGCCAATTTTTGCTCTGTTAGTGGGGCAATGGCACCAAACGATTTTCGTGATTATCGGGCACGCTGGAAAATTTGTGAAAAACTATCGATTTTCGAAATCATTGGTGGCACCATCGGATTACAGAACGTTCAGAATTCGACCCATGTATGGCCTGCTCAAGATTCGTTTTGAACTTTCCCCCAGTTAGTTTGAGGTCATGTCCCCGTGTTCTTGATTTTGGTTTCATATTGAAAATCCTGCCCTCTTGAACCGTATTCACCCCATTGATGTATTTAAAGGTTTCAATCTCCTTTCCTTTCATTGTTGCCATCCCTATAATAGCATAATAGCTGAAAGCAGATGATGGAAATTGTTATGCCATGGGCAATGACCTTGGCTGTCATCTCCTACAGAACACTCGCAGGCATTTGAAAGTTCTGAATTTGAGCAGCCAGAAAGTGTCCTTGAGACTCACCATCTTGTATCTTTTTGAATGGGATATTTTTGGAAAGTCATCATTACATCAGATTTCTGAGAACGTTTTTTAAAGTTACCCCAATGCTTCCATCTGGAAAATGATTTAAATGTTTATAAGTTCAAATGTTATTTAGCTGTAAACCATTATGTTAGTGAAGGAAATGCATTTTTTTTTCATAGTGCAAAAATTTCTACTAGGATATGGATTTTAATCTGGGAAATGCAAACACACATATTAATATTTTTGCTTTCCTTTTAATCAGTTAAATATTAAATACTACAAATGTATATTTGAGCCAAAGGCAGAGTAGTGGGTCTCTTGAGGCTCAGGAAGTAGATCTCCTGTTAAAGTGGAGTTCTGCCCAAAAGTGGAAGTTTGTCTGGTACCTGGATTTGACAGTTACCTGCTTCCACTTCCAGGTCAGTTCGCTGCAGCGGAAGTTCAAATCCCCCCCTGCAGCCCTCTGGGAAACTCAGCAGGTCCCAGTGGACTGCGGCCCATTCACAAAGTGCATGCGCAGGTAGGAGATCGGCTTTGAAGCCTCAAGGCTTCACTGCCGGTTCCTTTTAGTCAAGATGGCGGCGTCAACATCCGACAGCTTGTAGAATCGGCTCTGGTGAGGACACCGTTGGATGCCTGGACAGGTAAGTGCCCTAATATTAAAAGTCAGCAGCTACAGTATTTGCAGCTGCTGACTTTTAAGTTTTTTGGGGGGTGGGGGCCGGAACTCCTTTTTAACCACTTCCCGTCCGGCCCATGTATATAAATGGCCGGACGGGAGCAGTGCAGGGCCGGGTTGCCGTTCATAGACGGTACCCGCCATCTTAGCCTGTGTGCGCTCCCTGGGAGCGTGTGGCACCACAATCTGGTGCCCGCTGTGTCTCAGTGGTGAATAAATACCACCAAAATAAAGTTTTATCTGTCTCAAAAAATTGCTAAAAAAATCATATGGGTACAGTGTTGCATGACCGCGCAATTGTCATAGTATGACAGCGCTCAAAGCTGAAAATTGGCCTGGACAGGAAGGGGGTAAAAGTGTCCAGACTTGGAATGGTTAAATAGAAATGGAGATCAGATTCCAAAGACTGCTGAGTAAGTTGAAGAGGAGGGACACACCAAATAGTAGAGAGGAACCCATTGGCTTAAACCTGCCATAGACAGATCAAAATTTGGCCAGTTTGGAAGGGACCGGTCAAATTTTAATTCATCTATGGGCAGGCTGGTTGTACCAAAGTCGGTATATCAGTCAACTAACACTGACGTACAAAGCTGTCCACCATACTGCCCCGTACTAATATCCAAGTACCGCCCAACACGCACACTCCGCTCCTCACAAGACCTCCTTCTCTCTAGTTCCCTGGTCTCCTCCTCCCATGCCCGCCTCCAGGACTTCTCCAGGGTGTCACCCATCCTCTGGAACTCCCTGCCCCAACCCATCAGATTATCACCTACTCTCCTCTCCTTTAGGCGCACCCTGAAAACCCATCTCTTCAGGGAAGCCTACCCCACCCCCTGCTAACCTGCCGACCTCCTCCACTCTTCCTACCACTCCATCCCCCACAGCTATCTCCTCCTGTGCCACCATCCCCTCCCTCCTAGATTGTAAACTCGAAAGAGCAGGGCCCTCGATCCCCTCATGTTTTGCATTGTATTGGTATTGTTCTGTCACATGTTCTGTCCCCCTTTGTAATGTACAGCGCTGAGCGAACTATTGGCGCTTTATAAATATTGTATTATAATAATAATAACTGGGCAGCACAGTGGCTAAATGGTTAGCACTTCTGCCTGGCAGTACTAGGGTCGTTGGTTCAAATCCCAGCCACGACATCACCTGCCTGGAGTTTGCATGTTCTCCCTGTGCCTGCATGGGTTTCCTCCGGGTACTCCGGTTTCCTCCCACACTCCAAAGACATGCTGATAGGTTAATTGGCTCCTGTCTAAATTGGCCCTAATATGTGTATGTATGAATGTAAGTTAGGGACCTTAGATTGTACACCCCTTGAGGGTTAGGGAGTGATGTGAATGTACAATATATATGTAAAGCGCTGCGTAAATTGACGATGCTATATAAGTACCTGAAATAAATAAATAAACTTCAGTACAACCAGCCTGTAATTTTTTTATCACATGACCACTACCATGGCCTATAGCAACCAGAAGTGATCATTGTATTGCCGGAGGGGAAGACTCCCCGCTGGCAGAACACATTTGTACTACAAGAGGGATCACTGAGAGCGTTGATGGGGGAATCAAACAATTTTCTTGCCTTCAATCTGTGGTTGAATTGCATAATGTAAGGCCTGCCTTAGTTCTGAGCAGGCTGCCATGAGCATCGCAGGCAGTGCAAAAAACGTAGCATTCTCTGCAAACTGAATGTCATGAATGACCCTGGATCCATCTGCTTTTTTATTGTTAATGCATTGGTTTAGTGGATACACAGTGTGCTTATGGATATACTGTATATCAGAGTGTGGTTGTAAATGGAGTTCATTCAGAACAGAGATCAGTCACTAGCATTAGACCTCAAGACTCTGGGGCTGATTTACTAAAGGCAAATAGAGTGTGCACTTTGCAAGTGCAGTTACATTCATTTTCCCTGGAGCTTAGTAAATGTGTTAAAGCTCAGTTGGCTTACATCATCCAATCATATGCAAGCTTTTTTTCTTTGCTTATTTTCCTTGCATGTGATTGGCTGTTCTTTGCAAAGTGATGCTTGACCTCATTTACTAAGCTCTGGAGCAAATGCCCTTGCAGACTGCAACTTATAAAGTGCCTCTAGTAAATCCACCCCTCTGTACCAGGTAATGTACTATTTAATGTGTTTGTAAGAACTATAACTGAAGATTTGTTTGGCAGAGTTATGGCCATATGTTATTGACACAAAGGCGTGCAATAAGATTGATATTCCTGGATGTACAGTTGGTTGAGGTTATTGCTGCCAAAGGAGGGTCAACCAGTTATTAAGTCCAAAGGTTCACATACTTTTTCCTCCCTGTACTGTGAATATTTACATGTTATGTGCAATTAAACCATGGCAACATCTAATGTTTGTGTAGTATTATGTTCAGCAGACTGTGTTCTTCTATTGTTGTGACTTAGATGACGTTCAGAGCACATTTTATGCCCAATTCATGCAAAACTCCACGTAATCCCAAGGGGTTCACATACTTTTTCTTGCAACTGTATTTGTTAAATGGAGCATGATTTAGCATTGCTGAAAGATTGGTCAAAGCATGGGGAAATCAATTCAACATTTCTAAATGTAAAATATTGGAAATAGGGGGGACAATTATCAGATTGAGTACATTGCTGGCCACAACTATAGAGAAAAAGATTTAGAGGTGTTTCAGATGATCACAAAATGAGCAAATAGAGAGGCCTGGCAATGGGGAAGGTAAAAATAGTGGAGTGCATCACTAGAGGGATCAGAGCAGAAAGATGAGGGATCTCTGGCAGGATGAAGAAGATCCTGATTCCTCTGTATATATCTTTAGTTAGCACTGGAGGGATCACCAGGAGGAGGAAGGAGGTCCTGGTTCCTCTATATAAATCTTTAGTTATCACTGGAGGGATCACCAGGAGGAGGAAGGAGGTCCTGGTTCCTCTATATAGATCTTTAGTTATCACTGGAGGGATCACCAGCAGGAGGAAGGAGGTCCTGGTTCCTCTATATAGATCTTTAGTTATCAATGGAGGGATCACCAGTAGTTTGAAGGAGGTCCTGGTTCCTCTATATAGATCTTTAGTTATCACTGGAGGGATCACCAGTAGGATGAAGGAGGTCCTGGTTTCTCTATATAGATCTTTAGTTATCACTAGAGGGATCACCGGCAGGATGAAGGAGGTCCTGATTCCTCTATATAGATCTTTAGTTATCACTGGAGTGATCACCAGTGGGTTGAAGAAGGTCTTGGTTCCTCTATATAGATCTTTAGTTATTACTAGAGGGATCACCAGCAGGAAGAAGGAGGTCCTGATTCTCCAATTTAGATCTTTAGTGATCAATAGAAGGATCACCAGAAAGATGAAGGAGGTCCTAATTCCTCTATACAGATCTTTATATATCACTAAAGGGATCACTAGCAGGAGGAAGGAGGTCTTGATTTCCCTTTACAGATCTTTAGTTATCACTAGAGTCAAATCCTGTGAGGAGAGAGTAGAGGACATGGCTGAGCCACGCTGTGCATGTGTATGGACACACACTGCCTGGCTCAGGAGCGCCTGCATGGGTGCCCACTTAGTGCACGGCTTTCTGAGGGGGCATTCCTAGGAAGGAGTGGAGAGCGTCGGTGGGGGTCTCCAGAAGAAGAGATAAGGAACTACTCCATCCAATACCATTGCACAATGCAGGTAAGTATAGCATCTTTTTTTTTTTAATGTAAAAAAATTTAAATAAAAAAAATCTTTACGATCACTTTAAATTACAAAAATAAGTTTTCAAGTGTGTCCCTTTTTATCTGCTTGGACCTTCGTAGAAGTAAAAAGATCATCACTCGACTGTATTGTAGTAGTAAAACCATATTTCCACATTGTAACTATTCCCCCCTGAACCATGTGTTTATCTAAAAATTCAAAACCATTTTTAATTTTTTTTTATTGTTTATTTGCCAAATTAAAAAATACAAATTATGCACAAAAAAATGAAAAATTGATTCAACTCTATTAAACCTAAGAGAACACAGCACACCACTTTCTTTTTATCAACATAGACTGGCTGTAGAAACAAATATTTACGAGTAGCCATCTTGGGTTTTGCTTGTGACCTCTCTGTTATATTCCTGCTTTATCCTGAAGATGGAGATGATCCTCATTTTTTTCTTGAGTTTCCACCTCTTGACTCCTATCAGAACCCTTTGACATCTTATTAGGACTCTGACCTTTTATGTGCTATACAACTTGCCAACTGAACACCGGCAGGAAAGATCTGCTACTGCTAGCTATGTAGCTCCATCTTTGCAATTCCACCACACTGTTTGGCCTTGGCACTGATGGTCTTGCACTGGTTGAACCAGAAGACTTTGAGGCTTGCTGTGGCCTGTAATGGGAACCTACGTCATGGTCTACGGTCTTCTTGGGGTTTATTCCATTTATGACTGTTCCTAGCAGACTAAGCTGAGCCCTTTCCTCCCAGGTCAGATCAGGAAAGATCTGCTACTGCTAGCTGCTGTCTTTCCTCTCCCATTGCAGTAGTCAGTGGCAACTAGACATGTGCAATTTGTTTCATTTAATTCATTTTTCATACAAAAATCTAATTTCTGGAGATTCAGATTTTTCCGAATCTCCAAATAGACACAGAAACGAATGGCAATGAATCCGAAAAAAAATTATTAAGAAATTAACAAATGCATTTGTTTCATTCAGATATGTGCTAGTAGTTCGGGCCCATGGGGAAATGAATCCAATTTTCAAATTCGTTCAATAATTCAGATTCAGTTAACAAATGGATCTGAATTTCGTTTGATTCATTGATGCAAATGCACATGACGCCAGTCAATATTGTCCAATCAGCTCATGCATTTCATTTTGTGGTTTGGACTAGTGTCTGAAAATACTGAATATTGAATCCGCCCGATTCGATTATATATTGAATATATAGCAATCTTTCAATTTGCTAAATTTTTCAAATTCACACAGACCAACAAATATACGAAAAGAATGTCAAAAATACAAAACGAATTCTGAAAATTAATCAATTCAACATAACGAATATGAAATACAATTCTTCAATGAACAGATGCACCCGAAACAAAAATGTCTGGTGTCTATTGGCAACACTCCCACCATCAGCCTGATCTGACATTTTAACAGGTGTGCAGGAGATGATATGAATTTAAAGGTGAGTTTTAGGCAACCAACTAAACACTCTGTTGAAATACCATTTTATCTGCCAAAGGCTTTGTAATTGTGATCAGTCAGTCTTGTCAACTAAACATCCTGGTGGCCTTAGTTTTCTCGACTGTAAACTGGTCACCAGCCCACCCTCAAGCTGTGATTAGTAACTCTGCAAAAATATAAATTGAAGCTTTTATATTTCCCTGGATTTTTAATTGTTTACTGATACAAACCTGTAAAAATTTGTAAAAAAAATATATATAATTTAATAAAAACAAAAATCTGTAACATATCTGATAAGAACATCTATTCTGAAGCATCTGTTTGTGCCGTTGGGATGTTAATAACTGGGATGGTACTATGGTGGACTGTAAAGATAACAGATTTTTTAGTTTGCTCTCCGCTGAATTCATGGACAGGACTTTTTGTTTGAGGATTCCCAAGTATTGGAGATGACCATGGTGAATTTATAACTTGAGAACTTATGTTGTCATCTTGTTCTGTTCTGTTTTCGTCTCTGGGAGAAGGCATTGTTATCTTCTCTGCTTGGTGAGTCTGGATTTCTTCTCCCTGTGGATGTATTTCCGCTCGTAGGGAACTTTCCCTTCCTTTTCTGGCCTCCAATACCATGGGTCTTGTGGTAAGAGTTTTAGGAGAATTTTCATGTCTTCTCCCAGATCTTGGAGAGTCTTTCACAAGGTGAGAAGCTACAACTGGAAACAAACTGCCAACCTCTGAAGAGCCTTGTTGGTCTTCTGGTGGGGATAGAGGTTTTGAGATAGCTATGTAGCTCCATCTTTGCAATTCCACCACACTGTTTGGCCTTGGCACTGATGGTCTTGCACTGGTTGAACCAGAAGACTTTGAGGCTTGCTGTGGCCTGTAATGGGAATCTACGTCATGGTCTACGGTCTTCTTGGGGTTTATTCCATTTATGACTGTTCCTAGCAGACTAAGCTGAGCCCTTTCCTCCCAGGTCAGAACAGGTTTCTGGCATGGTTTGCTTTCCTGCAAAATCTTTTTGAGTTCTCTAAGCTTGAACTGTCTGTCTGTAGGTAGGTTCTCTTCCCTCACTATTTCAGCCTTCTGTTTTGTCCCATCTGCACATAGAAACTTCACATTAGCCGACAATGACCTTTTATTGGTTTTGTTCCTTAAAGTGGAAGAGGGTGACTTAGTTTCTCTGTTATTCATTAGGTCCTTGGCGTAGTTTGTATTGTTCTGAGTAACTAAACTCGTTCCCGTTGTAGGCCTTACACTATCTGCTGGCCATTGGCTGCTGGGGAAATGGATTTGCTTTGCAGGAACGTGCTTCTGTAAGTCAGACAATGTGCTGAAGAAGACAAACATGTTTTCCTTCTGGTATGTTTCTGGCTTTGTGTCCATTACAGTCTGGAAAATAACTTATTATTTAGTATATGTGAATAAAAGTATGATTTCAATGAACATTTAAAGCTGAATTCGAAGTATGGTTTTTATTGCATGGTTACATTTTGTATGTAAACTGAACCAATGTATAGTATACATATTCTATAGTTGTGGAACTGCTGTGGAAGCAGAGAATCACAGTAGCAATCACTGCTTTTACAGTGCTCACCATGATCTTCCAGGCCCAGTAGCAAGTGGCTACTCTTTTGCATTGTGGACATGGGGACATCACTCGACATGGCCGCCAATCACAGACTGCCTTTTACTTTTTTTTTTTAATTAATGAAAGGCCTTTTCTGATTGGATGAGGTGGAGAGCGGTGACATCACAATCCCCACCTTGTCCAATGACAAAATGCCTTGTATTCTTTGAAAAGAATACTAAGTATTCTATGAATGGTAGTTGAGCAACTCCTTGTGTGCACTATGCAGAAGAGCAACCGCTTAGCACAGGACCAGGAAGACCACAGCATTCACTGTAGCAGCGGCAACGCTCCTAACTCTGCTTCCAACACGGTTCCATAGCTGTGGAATATGTATACTTGCATTGGTTCACACTAGACCAATGTAAGAATACATATGCTATAAAATACAATAAAAACCATACCTGGAGTTCAGCTTTAGAGAAAACGTCACAAATATGATACATACATTATTTAACTAAATACTTGGGTGGCCTTTTTCTACAGTGCCAACACTCTTTGCCTAGGACAGAAGAGGATGGAAGCACCATGTATGCCCAGCACGTGGGCAAACTTTATACAAAATATGAACACACTATAAATGTTTAAAGCTTATTAGCCATTAAAAAAATATTCATTCTTTTAACCTCCTTGGCGGTATGATTCCTTCCGATTTTTTGTGCTGAAAGCGGTACCATTTTTTTGCATGGAAATATGTAGTTTTTTATTGTAGGCTTTAATTTTTAGGAATAACTCACTGAAATCTGTCTGAACAAGAGTCTAGTAAACATCTCGGGGGTGATAAAACGTGAAACACAAAATCATAAATTATAATTTAATAAATAATCATAAAAAATAATAACATAATAATACATTTAATTCAATAATATAATCAAACCAAAAACACTGAAATTTGAAATGGAGCGCCAAGTTCGCACATCGCTGAGCAAAGTCGTAAAATCATTTTCAGTGTCTGATGACGAATTTCCCCCACGAATCATTATCACTCAAGTGGTTCTGATTTACTATCGCTGTTCTCTAGCCGGTCTAAAACTGCTTTTGACATAAAGGGACGCTTTTTGGACGCCATGGACTTTTCTAAGTTTCCAGGCAGAAAGAACAGTCAAAATGCAGGCAGGGCGCCGGACAAAGCACTCGGGACAAAATGTATGTGAAATGCATTGAAACAGCAATGTTTTACTATATAATAATCATTAAAAAAAAAATGAAATTTTTTAAAAATTTCAAATTTGCCACCAGCGCCCGTACGTCCCGACGTCACAGGGACCGGAACACGGAAGCCGGATGCTGGCATCGGCCGGAGGAGATGGCCGGGGACGCTGCAGGGGACACATCGCGGGAGCGAAGGACAAGGTAAGTGCTGCAGGGACCCCCTGAGCAACGCCGCAGGGTAAGCCCGAGTGTAGCTCGGGGTTACCGCTTGTGGTACTGAAATTTTACCCCGAGCTACACTCGGGAATACCGCCAAGGAGGTTACAGTAAATGTCTGGGCAAAAAGTTAAGCAATACATGTGCATTTCCCATCTTTTATCCCTTAAAGTGATTGTAAACCCTTACAATTACAATTTTGCAAAGCGCTGCGCAAACTGTTGGCACTATATAAATCCTGTATAATAATAATAATAATTTACTCAGCAAAATGACCAGGTGATACACAGAGATGAAACAAATCCTCCTACATAAGTTGTACCTGTTTCAAAGCCATTCAAAGTACAGAATTTACCCAGCATTTCTGAGCTCCAAAAGGCAGGGGTGGAGATCTGATGTTATACACTGCACAGCATAGGCCAGGGAGCTGAGTGTCATCTGAGACCTGAGTGGAGGGAATGGAAACACACCCCTCTACACAGTCACTGCCAAGGCTGTCAATCACAGGCTGTCTGCTGGAGCTCCCTTCCCTCTGGAGTCAACATCACCCGTCAGGAGTAAATCATACAGATAGTCTGGAGTTGGCCTGTTCTCCCTGTGCCTACATGGGGGGGTTGTCATTAAAAACACAGCTCAATCGGGGGGGGGGGGGGGGGGGGCAATTACTGGAACTGATCCCCTGTATGGCTCTCTGAAAGCCAACGGGAGGGAAAGGAGAAGAAGCCAGGTTTCAGCTTCTGCAGAGAGAGCCATACAGGGGATCAGTTCCCATAATTGCCTCCCCGCCCCGCCATGCTCATCACCCTCCCTGCCCACATCTGATTCACCCAGCTGCCTGGGCCCCCCTGCTTCCCTGGGCCCCGTACAGGAGGGATGGTGGTACCCCCTTATCCATGGCCCTGCCGGTAATGTACACAAGTACCCTTAAGAAAAAGTCAAAGGAAGTGACGAAACGTGTCAGGGATACGGGACGTCTGACGCATCGACGTTCACCGGAAGTGCGATCGCGGCCATTTTGGAAGTGGGAACATGTGGTTGTTCCCTTGCTTCATTCATACATTGTCTCTGCCATGAGGAGCTGTTTTCTCCAATCTTATATGTAAGTCACTAAATAAATTTATTACACTTTATCCACCTTATCTAATTGCGGATTCATTTATGAGGGAAATGGAGGAGAGTTCTAAAGATTGAGTTGGATCCTGAAGAAAGATGTCGTCCTAGCCTATGATATGCCCTTCTGAGATATTTATAGGGTAATTATTCACTGCTACATGAGTTTGAATGCTATATTGTGGGCTTAAGGTGACCACTGTTGTTGTATTTAGTGTGTTTATACACATTTGAGTGACTCACGGATTTGTTGCAGTGGACACAATTGGAGTGTTTATCACGTTTGGAGAATTTGAATATATATATATATAAATATATATATATATATTTTTCCCACTAGTTATGTGTTCTGCAAGACTCACAGTGAGTGGCACAAATTAATTTTATAAAGGGTATGACACTATTTTGAGTTTGTTTTTTTTGGAGGTTTATGAGCATTGAAAACTTCACGGATTAAGAAAGAGATTTATTTTGAAAGAAGAAAAGACTTTTACGTATGGTGTTTAAGACATTGGGGACATTTTGTATGTTTACTTGATTTTGTATAAAGAAAAGGTGTTTATTTATATTTTAATGTACACAAGTACCCTTGGCCTGCATTTATATGGTCACTGATCTGCTCGGTGAACCTGAAACCCCAAAGAGGAATATTATCACGCTTTATAAGCTCCAGTATAAATGATACCACCCTGTATACCTCAATGTGAGCCCCGTGTGTCTTCTCTCTGGGTGTGATCACTTTCACATCAGATCTGATCAATTCATCATCAATGCTCAGAGAGACTCTGTCCATCCTTGTATTATTTTGCCTGTCAATGGAAAATCAGAAATAATTGCATTATGAATTATTATATATTTACATAGCACTGTCCTCTTCAGTGGCATTGTATAGATTGTGATTGTAAACCCTTATATATACCCAGTGAAGTGACTGGCCTTAGGTGATACAGAGATTAAATAAATCCTATTACATAAGTTGTACCTATTTATCTGTGGTCTTCTCCTCTCTACATCTGTTCTAAGTCCAGAATTTATAAAGCTTTTCTGGGACTTCAGAAGACAGGGGGCGGAGAGCTGAAATTACACACTGAAGAATTCAGAATTGAGAGATGATTGGAGGGAACAGACCCCCCTGCTCAGAGAACAGAGCTGAAGCTGTCAATCTGCTGCAGCTCCCTCCCGTCACCATTTTTTCTCTTGGTGTCAGGAAAACTTGTCAGAAGTGATTAATGCTGATAGCAGAGGAACGAAGCAGCAGACAGACATGATACTTAGTGCTCTGGATTGAGACAAGTACACATTATAGAGCAGTGGTTCTTAACCTTTTTGGAGGTACTGAACCCCACCAGTTTCATATGCGCATTCACCGAACCCTTCTTAATTGGAAAAATAAAATATGATTTTTAAAATTCAAAACATAGGTATATATTTATACATAGGTGCACAAAATGAACAAAACCATTAAAACATGATTTTCACACAAAAACAAAATAATGAATATTTACCGCAAATCAGTGTGACTTCTGCTGTTGTCTTTCAGAGGCCAGTTCAGAAATGCGCGGCATTACCTTGGCAAGTGCCACTCTCATGTCATTTTCGCAACAAAGTCTGTTCCTTTTCTTCGTCTTTATGTCCAGCATCCTCGAAAAGGATTGCTCGCAAAGATATGTTGTATCAAACGGTATGAAAATTCATCCCCCATATAGTAATTCATCCCCCATATAGTAATTCATCCCCCATATAGTAATTCATCCCCCATAGTAATTCATCCCCCATATAGTAATTCATCCCCCATATAGTAATTCATCCCCCATATAGTAATTCATCCCCCATAGTAATTCATCCCTCATAGTAATTCATCCCCCATATAGTAATTCATCCCCCATATAGTAATTCATCCCCCATAATAGTAATTCATCCCCCATATAGTAATTCATCCCCCCTATAGTAATTCCTTCCCCATATAGTAATTCCTTCCCCATATAGTAATTCATCCCCCATATAGTAATTCATCCCCCATAGTAATTCATCCCCCATATAGTAATTCATCCCCCATAGTAATACATCCCCCATATAGTAATTCATCCCCCATATAGTAATTCATCCCCCATAGTAATACATCCCCCATATAGTAAGTCATCCCCCATATAGTAATTCATCCCCCATATAGTAATACATCCCCCATATAGTAATACATCCCCCATATAGTAATTCATCCCCCATATAGTAATTCATCCCCCATATAGTAATTCATCCCCCCTATAGTAATTCATTCCCCATATTAATTCATCCCCCATATTAAGTACCCAAGTCCCCCCTGTGTCAATTCACTTACCTTTGCTCCGCGCGTTCCTCTCGCTGTATTCCCGCGCCGTTCCGGTCTTCAGGGCGGACTGTGAGAGGAGCCTAGCTCCTCTCACGTTCGTCACGCTGCCCCGCCTACACACATCCTGACAGCCAATCACTGGCTATCAGGATGTGAGTGGCAGCGAGACTGGCCAATCATTGCATTTGAGTCCCTGCCGCCCGAGAGGAGGGAGGGGAGCGGGCGCCCGGCACACAAGAGCCGCGGCTTGCCGACCACTGGGCTAAGCGATGTTGCGTGACCACCTGCAGCCAATGATGGACAAGCGGGGCATGTCATCACAAATCATATGAGTCGGGTGTGGGTCACCTCCGCCGAACCCCCGAGACTGACTCACCGAACCCCTGGGGTTCGATCGAACCCAGGTTAAGAACCACTGTTATAGAGGGATATACATTGTTCAAAGGGTTAACAGCCACTTTTAAACTCAACATATTTGTTACAAACTGACTGTACAAACTCCTTTAGCTCTACGAATGACTATGTTGTACAAAGAGCCTGCTGACTGGATACAAATTCATTGGTTAGTTTAGGCAGGTCACAGACATATTTTTGGTAAGTCTATAGCAGTGATGGCGAACCTTTTTGAGCCCGAGTGCCCAAACTGCAACCCAAAACCAACTTATTTCTTTCAAAGTGCCAACACTGCAATGAAACCTGAATATCGAGCTTTTGGTTTAGAAAAAACAACTCGTACAGTAGTGCAAACTAATTAACAGTACAGGGATGACCAGAGACTGCGGACACAGTACAGGGATGACCAGAGACTGCGGACAGTACAGGGATGACCAGAGACTGCGGACAGTACAGGGATGACCAGAGACTGCGGACACAGTACAGGGATGACCAGAGACTGCGGACACAGTACAGGGATGACCAGAGACTGCGGACAGCACAGGGATGACCAGAGACTGCGGACACAGTACAGGGATGACCAGAGACTGCGGACAGTACAGGAGATGACCAGAGACTGCGGACAGTACAGGAGATGACCAGAGACTGCGGACAGTACAGGGATGACCAGAGACTGCGGACACAGTACAGGGATGACCAGAGACTGCGGACAGCACAGGGATGACCAGAGACTGCGGACACAGTACAGGGATGACCAGAGACTGCGGACAGCACAGGGATGACCAGAGACTGCGGACACAGTACAGGGATGACCAGAGACTGCGGACAGTACAGGGATGACCAGAGACTGCGGACAGTACAGGGATGACCAGAGACTGCGGACACAGTACAGGGATGACCAGAGACTGCGGACACAGTACAGGGATGACCAGAGACTGCGGACAGTACAGGGATGACCAGAGACTGCGGACACAGTACAGGGATGACCAGAGACTGCGGACACAGTACAGGGATGACCAGAGACTGCGGACAGTACAGGGATGACCAGAGACTGCGCACAGTACAGGGATGACCAGAGACTGCGGACACAGTACAGGGATGACCAGAGACTGCGGACACAGTACAGGGATGACCAGAGACTGCGGACAGTACAGGGATGACCAGAGACTGCGGACAGTACAGGAGATGACCAGAGACTGCGGACAGTACAGGGATGACCAGAGACTGCGGACAGTACAGGAGATGACCAGAGACTGCGGACAGTACAGGGATGACCAGAGACTGCGGACAGTACAGGAGATGACCAGAGACTGCAGACAGTACAGGAGATGACCAGAGACTGCGGACAGTACAGGAGATGACCAGAGACTGCGGACAGTACAGGGATGACCAGAGACTGCGGACAGTACAGGGATGACCAGAGACTGCGGACAGTACAGGAGATGACCAGAGACTGCGGACAGTACAGGGATGACCAGAGACTGCGGACACAGTACAGGGATGACCAGAGACTGCGGACAGTACAGGAGATGACCAGAGACTGCGGACAGTACAGGGATGACCAGAGACTGCGGACAGTACAGGGATGACCAGAGACTGCGGACAGTACAGGGATGACCAGAGACTGCGGACAGTACAGGGATGACCAGAGACTGCGGACAGCACAGGGATGACCAGAGACTGCGGACAGCACAGGGATGACCAGAGACTGCGGACAGTACAGATGACTGCTGACCTTTGGGGAGGGAGGGGGAGCGGGTACCTGAATTTGACAGGTACCCGCTCTTACTTCCGCAGAGTTTTTTTTTTATCTTACCTGTTCCTTTATCCAGCCGCGCGCTGTCTTCCCGGCTTCTGTAGTGTGGGCGCTTGTCGGACAGCCGGATGCCCAGTGCGCATGCGCGAGAAGCGCTGCGCTTTGTGATTGGTCCAGCGGCTTCTGGGATCTGTCATGTGTCCCAGGTACCGCCTTACCATTCACAAAGAGCACTGCTTCTTGCGCATGCGCACTTGGGACCCGGCTGTCACGCACACTACAGAAGCCGGGAAGACAGCGCGCCGCTGGATAGAGGGACAGGTAAGGTCCCACTGCAGAGCTGAGCGGTTGGCCCGGTATTCTGACACGGCGGCGGTGGAAATACCGGACCGGCCGCTCTATATTCGCTCCATAAGACGCACTGACATTTTCCCCCCTTTTTTGGGGGAAAAAAGTGCATCTTATGGAGCGAAAAATACGGTATTCTCCTGGCGTGCCCACAGATAAGGCTCGGTGTGCCGGCTGTGGCACGCGTGCCACGGGTTCGCCATCACTGGTCTATAGCATTGCATAGAGCAGGGGTATTGAATTAAAATGCACCGAGGTCCGGGCAGTACAATTTGCATGCATCAGAGGTCCGAATCTCATGTAGGCCCCTGTGGTGCACTTTTGTGTGCGCCAAACCACATGTTGCTGCGGTGCGGTTTTTGTAGAAAAGGGTCGGGGACTTCTTCAGGTTTCTAGCAGTTGTGCTGACCTACCCACAACGTGTGCACCAAATTCACATGTACAGATCTGAACCTGAACTCACATCAGTGTCCTCATTCCCCGCTGCACATCACAGTCCCCTCCTCATTCACAGAAAGATCCCTCCTGATGAGTGTCCCCAGCTCCCCTTTTGCATCGCTCTCCTCCACCCCTTTTCACAGTAGGGTTCTCACACTTCCTTGACATCACCCCCCCCCAACAGTACTATCCTCTGTCCCCTTCACTGAAGAGTACTCTGCCCCTTTTTACATAATCCCCCCATGTTACTGTCCTCAGCCCCCACATTACTGTCCTCAGCCCCCCCCCCTTATGCTACTGTCCTCAGCCCCCCTCCATGTTACTGTCCTCAGCCCTCCATTCCTGCCCTCAGCCCCCCATGTTACTGTCCACAGCCCCCTCCATGTTACTGTCCTCAGCCCCCACATTACTGTCCTCAGCCCTCCTTGTTCCTGTCCTCAGCCCCCCTCCATGTTACTGTCCTCAGCCCCCCTCCATGTTACTGTCCTCAGCCCCCCTCCATGTTACTGTCCTCAGCCCCCCATTACTGTCCTCAGCCCCCCATTACTGTCCTCAGCCTTCCTTATTACTGTCCTCAGCCCTGCATTACTGTCCTCAGCCCTGCATTACTGTCCTCAGCCCCCCCACATTCATTTCTCGCCCCCCATGTTACTGTCCTCAGCCCCCTTCCATGTTACTGTCCTCAGCCCCCCATTACTGTCCTCAGCCCCCCATTACTGTCCTCAGCCTTCCTTATTACTGTCCTCAGCCCTGCATTACTGTCCTCAGCCCTGCATTACTGTCCTCAGCCCCCCCACATTCATTTCTCGCCCCCCATTCACACTAATGTCCTTAGCCCCTTTAACTTTGCCCCCCCACTGTCCTACCTTACACAGATAATAATTGACAGAAAGTGATTGATTGCTAGGGCTGCCCTTCATCCTAGCAACCAATCACCTGCTTGTTAACCTCGGGCAGCTCCCACCCTCCATCCAGAACTGTCCTACCTCCCGCTGTCAGCTCTGTGAGGATGACCGTGAGACAGCTGGGGGAAGAAAAGGCTGCATGGGTCCAGATGGGACAGTGACTCGGTCCACATCCGGACCCTGGTCCGCCATTTAGTGATGCTTGAGTAAAGTTCGATTGTGACTTGTATGGTGAGCCTAATACAACAAACACACAGGTGATAGAGAAGGTTTTCTAGGGGACAGTCTAACTATTTTGAGTTTTGGCTGTAATTTCTGTAATAGATTAATTCCTATAAACTTCAGCTCCATCTACTGGCCAAAAAACAGTATACTTTCTTATTGAGGTATTTAATTATAATGCATTTGGGCAAGTAGGTGGAGCTTAGGAATATAGGAATGAATCTATTACAGATATTATAGCCAAAATGTGTGCAACCTGCCTGCCAACCAAAACAAATGTTTTGTAAACAGACCCCAAAGTAATACCTACTTTAATCTATGGTCCCTCAGTCTTCCTTTCAACCTTTCGGTTGACATGACCAGTCCCCTGAAAATGTTATTTTTGCCAATTTCAGACCGGTTTTATCACTGACGTCATTACGTATAATGCAGGACCAGCAGCAACATTCCATCCTGCATTGCACATGAGAGAAGTATGGCATATTTTCAGTGAGTACATATTTTTAAATATCATCACAGCATTTGCCTTTTTGTCTAACCCCAGGTTCACACCTAAGTGTTTTCTGCAGCATTTTGTGTTTTGCAGAAACGCAGTACAGTCCATTTAACATGACTTCCTATGGGACAGGTTCACGTCTCTGTGTTTTCACCCGGTGCGTTTGTTTGGAAAGGGTCAGGGACTTTTTTTTAACTCAAACGTTGCGTTTTTGGTTGTATAGACTTCAATGGGAACACTGCAGAAAAGCAGGTATTGCGTTTTTGCTTTGTTTTGTGGTTAAAATCTGCCTAGCAACAAGAAAAAAAAAAAAGCAAAACGCATCAAAAACACAAGTGCAAAAACGCAATGCAAAACATAGTTACATAGTTAGTCTGGCTGAAAAAAGACAAAAGTCCATCCAGTTCAACCATAGAAAAAAAAAATTATAATCCTACACCCACAGTTGATCCAGAGGAAGGCAAAAAATACCCCAGCAAAGCACGATCCAATTTGCTCCTGCAGGGAAAAAAATTCCTTCCTGATCCCCCGAGAGGCAATCAGATATTCCCTGGATCAACTTTACCTATAAATGTTATATTCAGTTATATTCTGTGTATCCAAGAAACAATCCAGGACTTTTTTGAAGCAATCCACTGAGCTGGCCAGAACCAACTCTTGAGGGAGTCTATTCCACATTCTCACAGCTCTTACTGTGAAGAAACCTTTCCATGTTTGGAGATTACATTTCTTTTCCTCCAGACATAAAGAGCGCCCCCTTGTCCTCTGTGATGACCTCAGGGTGAATATAGTTACACAGTTAGTCTGGTTGAAAAAAGACTAAAGTCTATCAAGTTCAACCATTAAAAAAAATAAAAAATAAAAAAAAATATCATCATCAAGAACAAAATTCTCCAGGATTATTCAGAGTTCAGAGGGTGAAAACGCAATGCAGAAACGCATCAAACACAGCCTGCATAGGCGTGAACCTAGACTAAAGCAGGCCATTCAAGTCAGTGTTGATGCCGGAAATTCCTCCCACAGTGCTATTGTGTTCTGCCGATGCGGGGGCAAAACACAATGACCACTGCTGGTGGCTATCACTACCGGCAGTGATCAAAAGAAAAAAAATCAATAGATTGACTTGAGTGCAGCCAGCCTGCCCATAGATGGATCGATTCCCTGCTGAACCAGTTAAGATATGATCCATCTACGGCCGGCATGGATTTTACATGCTTGCTTTTACATTTTTGCAGCTGCATTAACCCCTTTGCTGCCAGTCGCTGCCGCTACCGGGATTATGTATAAAACTGCAAGCAGACTCCTGCCTGTCAGATAGAAGCAGTCAGGCGGCTGTGCTGCCGTCCAATTGCTTCCATATACCGTTGGTAACAACGCCCCCCATGCCCCTGCCATGTGGTCCAAGCTCCACTTGCCCATCTGAGGGCATGGGTTCAACATGGCGGTTGGAGAGAAGGGAAAAAAGTGGACACACATCCAGGGGCGGACTGACCATTCGAACACTCGGGCAGTGCCCGAGGGTCCGGGGTCAGTAGGGGGCCCCATGAAATGCCCCTGGTACTTTTTTTATAGGCTTTTTTGGGTGTGCTTTGAGTTTGGGCAAGGACACAGGGGCCCCATGATCCCTTATTGCCCGGGGGCCCCATGAGTTGTCAGTCCGCCCCTGAAACATCCATTCATCTCCCCTTCTTGCCGTGCCCGGAAAGCGACGTGTATGACGTCACTTCCCAGTCACGCTGTCACTTTCCCCAGCTAGCCGGGGAGGAATGTATTGCAATGCCATGCAATACATTAAAGAGAACCTGTCACCTAAAAATCACCAAATAGAGGACTTTGTGTCCCCTATGTCATGAAAAAAAAAAATTTTATTGCAAAAAAATAAAGTTACACACGAGTACATAACATCCCCCCTAAAAAATATTTGTGAGGCCCCCACGTATACACACGTTCAAACGTAAACACATGCGTCGGGGGCACCTGCACACGAAAACGTCGATTGTGATACACGTTACATATTGCCGCGTTCACCAGACTGAGAACAATAATTCTAGGACCAGACCTCCTCTGTAACACTGAACTGATGACCTGTAGGGGCTTTTGAAGCGTCGCCTATAGAAAATACAGGGTACTGAAGTTTGTCTCCATTTCATCGGGCTCACACAAATTTAAGGTTTGACATGTTGGGTATCTTTTTACTCGGCATAACCTCTTTTGTATTTTACCAAAAATATGGGTGATTTATTGCATTTTTTTACCCTAAAATTCACCTTAGTGTGTTTTTTACTGAAATTTTGCGTTTCCTAGACCTTTGTAGTAATATTGTGTAACATAAAAAATTGGAGCTACCACTATTTTATTCTCTACAGTGAATAACAGAAAAGGTCGGCGCCTCTGAAATTAAAAAAAAATATAAATAAGGAAAATGTTTAAGGAGAGCAGCTATCAACCCAAACAGGGCAACCAAGCAAAGCAATAAATATCAAGACAGCGCTCTATCCAAAAAAATATCTCTTATATTACAAAAATGCTGAAAAACAACTATAAAAAACTAGAAATAAAAAAGTGTGGGAAAGTGTCCAAAACTACAATGTGTGGAAAACTATTCAAAATCAGCATATTAATAATCAATATATCTTAAAGTGATTAACAAAATTGAAAAAAAATTACTCAAATACTTTTTTTAATATTTTTGTTAATCACTTTAAGATATATTGATTATTAATATGCTATGTTTTTGAATAGTTTTCCACACGTAGTTTTGGACACTTTCCTATTTATAGTTTTTTATAGTTGTTTTTCAGCATTTTTGTATTATAAGAGATATTTTTTGGCAAGAGCACTGTCTTGATATTATTCTCTAAGGTGTCTGCTTTAAAAAAAATATATAACATTTGCTGGTTTTGTGTATTCTTTAGGTCTAAAATGATTTTTTAAATGTGTGCAAAAAAAAAGCAAAAATGGCTCTGGCAGCAAAAGGGTTAAAGACTGATATTTGCTTCTGCAATCAGTCTACTTCTATTGTTTGCTAAGATATCAATGACATCAGCTACACAGGGAGTGCATTGTTTTCAACAAGAAGCCAGCTTTTGACTTTACAAACTGAATGTTCACTTTGAAAAGTTTACATTTCCATTCCAAAGTGAGTGTTAGTACATAGATTGAACCTGATTTCATTTTAAATACTCAACTATGTGGAAAGGAAATTCCAAATCCAGATTTCTGTTTGCACACAATTAAGCCCGGGTTCACACTGATGTGGTGCGGAATATGCAGCGTTTTCAGCGCAAATTCCTCACCGCATCAAACTTGCACCCCGTTCATGCGAACCACTGCGGGTGTGTATGTTAAGTTAGCAACACACCGAAATCGGTCCCCAAAACGCGGTGCGATGCGCAGAATCGGATCGCATAAGTGTGAATACCCATGCGATCCGATTCTAGTGCGGACCCAAAAAAGGGTCCTGCACCTTTGTGGTGCGGGTGTGCCCATATGGAAGAAAAACATATTTGAAATATATTTTAAAAATATTCTTCCCAAATATAGACATATATTTGAAATACTACAATTTTGACCATATTTAACATATTTCAAAATATATTTCAATAAATATGTATATACAGTTGCAAGAAAAAGTATGTGAACCCCTTGGGATTACATGGAGTTTTGCATGAATTGGGCATAAAATGTGCTCTGAACGTCATCTAAGTCACAACAATAGAAGAACACAGTCTGCTGAACATAATACTACACAAACATTAGATGTTGCCATGGTTTAATTGCACATAACATGTAAACATTCACAGTGCAGGGAGGAAAAAGTATGTGAGGCCCTAGCTTAATGACTTCTCCCAGAGCTAATTGGAGTCAGGAGTGAGCCAACCTTGACTCCAATCAGTGTGATGATATTGGATGTGTTTCTGACAGCTGTCCTGCCCTTAAAAAACACACACCTGTTTTGGGTTTACTGGTTTCAAGAAGCACTGTCTGATGTGAACCATGCCTTGCAGAAAAGAGCTCTCAGAAGACCTACGATCAAGAATTGTTGACTTGCATGAAGCTGGAAAGGGTTACAAAAGTATCTCCAAAAGCCTTGATGTTCATCTGTCCACGGTAAGACAGACTGTCTACAAATGGAGAAAGTTTAGCACTGTTGCTACTCTCCCTAGGCGTGGTCGTTCTGTAAAAATGACTGCAAGAGCACAGCGCAGAATGCTGCATGAGGTAAAGAAGAATCCCAGAGTGTCAGCTAAAGGCCTACAGAAATCTCTGGCACATGCTAACATTTTTGTTGACACATCTACAATAAGGAAAACATTAAACAAGAATGGAGTACATGGGAGGACACCACGGAGGAAGCCATTGCTGTCCAAAAAGAATATTGCAGCACGTTTGAAGTTTGCAAAAGAGCACCTGGATGTTCCACAGCACTACTGGCAAAATATACTGCGGACAGATGAAACCAAGATTGAGTTGTTTGGGAAGAACACACAACACTATGTGTGGAGAAAAAAAGGCACAGCACACCAACATCAAAACCTCATCCCCACTGTGAAACATGGCGGAGGGAGCATCATGGTTTGGGGCTGCTTTGCTGCCTCAGGGCCTGGACGGATTGTTGTCATTGATGGGAAAATGAATTCCAGAGTTTATCAAGACATTTTGCAGGAAAACGTACGACCATCTGTCCGCCAACTGAAGCTCCGCAGAGGATGGGTGATGCAACAGGACAATGACCCAAAGCATACAAGTAATCCAACAAAACAATGGCTGCAACAGCACAGAATACGCCTTCTGGAGTGGCCCAGTCAGAGTCCTGACCTCAACCCGATTGAAATGCTGTGGCATGACCTTAAGAGAGCGATTCACACCAGACATATTGCATAGTGCCCAAAAATATTGCTACACTGAAACAGTTTTGTGAAGAGGAGTGGTCCAAAATTACTCCAGATCGTTGTGCAGGTCTGATCTGCAACTACAGGAAACGTTTGGTTGAGGTTATTGCTGCCAAAGGAGGGTCAACCAGTTATTAAGTCCAAAGGTTCACATACTTTTTCCTCCCTGCACTGTGAATGTTTACATGTTATGTGAAATTAAACCATGGCAACATCTAATGTTTGTGTAGTATTATGTTCAGCAGACTGTGTTCTTCTATTGTTGTGACTTAGATGACGTTCAGAGCACATTTTATGCCCAATTCATGCAAAACTCCACGTAATCCCACGGGGTTCACATACTTTTTCTTGCAACTGTATATACACTGCATGTATATGTGTTTTTTATATGTTACAAAATATATGAAAAATATTTAAAAAAATATATATTTTTTTTAAATATATTCTTCTGATTTTTTTTAACATATAAAAAAGTCACTTTGACATATATTTTTACATATATTTGTAAATGCATTCCAAAAATGTAGATTTGTATTTTTAAAGACACACAGTATATTTGAAAATGTATTTTTAAAAATATTTTTCATATATTTTGTAATAAAACCGCATTTTAACATGCAATATGTATGTGTGTGTGTGTATATATATATATATATATATATACACACACACATTGAAATATATTTTGAAATATATTGAATATGGCCAAAATTGTAGTATTTCAAATATTTGTCAATATATTTGGGAAGAATATTTTTAAAATATATTTAAAATATATTTTTCTTCCATGTGGAGTGCGATTAGAGCCATACAAAATGTATGGCTCCAATCGCACCACACACAAATCACATGTGATTTGCACAGGAATGCGGTGCGGTTCCTGTACGAATCACATGCGATATACCGCACCGCATATATGTGAACCCGGGCTTAAAGAACACTGTTTTCGGATTATTCATCAACATTCACTTTACTAGCAATCCCTGTTTTGCAAGCCGGTTATTCTCCTTTTATTTTGAACACGCTCGCCCTCTGCTGGAATTGCAATGAATAACCGCATCCAGTGCAGGTGCTTTGCAGGTGGCTGGTGTGCAGTTTATTTGCTGTGCCACTGCCATGTGCTACCTATATGCTACCTGAATTCTGTTTGCTTTAAAAAAAAAAATAATGATGTGTAGGAGCATATGCAGTGCCACAAATTTCTGCCAAGAAAAATGCCACTTTATCTGGTTTTCCTGCAGTCAACTATCAGTGTACACATCTTGTGTATCCCATTGAAATGGACACATTTTACAAAATATCCTAAGACACTTTTGTAGTCTGTAAACCTTAACTGTGTAAAGCAGCCCATAGATTATGCAATTTTCTTTCCTTCCCCCACGGGTTGAAGGAAAGAAAGTTGTCCGATTCCCCCATCAACACAGTAAGGGTTGATGGAGGTATTCCTCCCGCTGCCGGCAGAACACAATGATCACTGCCACCGGCTATAGCATGAAAAAAGTCTTAGTTACATAGCTAGTCTGGCTGAAAAAGACAAAAGTCCATCCAGTTCAACCATTAAAAAAATGGCTGTATCATGCAGTCATTTCCCTCTGGATATATTTTATGACTAAGAAACTGCGACGTTTTGGTTCTGTCCTGAGGAAGTGGTTGTTATCTGTGATGCGTGTTGACACCAAAAGCCCCTTTTCTAGAGCACCAAGTATCAGATGAATATATTCTCTGGAGTGTTTGATATACAGGCGTATCTCGGTTTACAAATTTAATTCGTTCTGCAGGACTTTTTGAATTGCAAACAATTCGTAAACTGAAACGCGGTTTCCCATAGGAATGCATTCAAAACCAATTAATCTGTTCAGGAGGTCAGAAAAAAAGTTTAAAAAAAGTCTTTTATCTGTTCAAAACTCTTTATAAAGTGCACTTTAACCCCCCTGGCGGTATTCCCGAGTGTAGCTCGGGGTAAAGTTTCAGCACCAATAGTGGTAACCCCGAGCTACACTAGGGAATACACTGCAGCGTTGCTCCGGGATCTCTTCTTCACTTACCTTGTCCTGCGCTCCCGCGATGTCCCTCCTGCAGTGTCCCTGGCAATGTCCTCCGGCCGATGCCAGCATCTGTCTTCCGGGTTCCGTTCCCTGCAACGTCGGGACGTACGGGGGACGGAACTGGCGGGAAATGTAAAAATGTGAAAAAATAACATTCACGAATTTCACTAAAATCACATAGTATAACATTCCTGTATCAAACCATTTCACATACATTTTGTCCCGAGTGCTTTGTCCGGCGCCCTGCCTGCATTTTTACTGTTCTTTCTGCCTGGAAACTGAGAAACGTCCATGGCGTCCAAAAAGCGTCCCTTCAGGTCAAAAGCGGGTTTAGACCGGCTAGAGAACAGCGATAGTAAATCAGAACCACTTGCAGAATTGAGTGATAATGATTCGTGGGGGAAATTCATCATCAGACACTGAAAACGATTCTGCGACTTTGCTCGGCGATGTGTGAACTTGGCGCTATATTTCAAATTTCAGTGTTTTTGGTTTGATTATATTATTGAATTAAATGTATTATTATATTATTTTTTATGATTATTTATTATATTATAATTTATGATTTCATGTTTCAAGTTTTATCATCCCCGGGATGTTTACTAGAATCTTGTTCGGACAGATTTCAGTGAGTTATTCCTAAAAATTACAGGCCTACAATAAAAAAACGACATATTTCCATGCAAAAAAATGTACCGCTTTGAGCACAGAAATACTGACATAATCAGACCGCCAGGGAGGTTAAAGGCATAAAGGGAAATGATTAAAAAAAAATTTTGTAAATTCATTTAAAACAACTAATCCCTTCGTATTGAAAAAAAACTCACAAACCGAGCTATTATTGTCAATGGATTTTCATTCGTAAACCGAAAATTACGGTAACGGAGGCGTTCGTAAACTGAGGTACACCTGTACTGTATCTGGGGTTGATTTACTAAAGGCAAATAGACAGTGCACTTTGCAAAGTGCAGTTGCTCCAGAGTTTATTTAATGAGGCGAAGCTTCATTTTGCAAAGAATACCCAATCACATGCAAGGAAAATAAAAAAAAAAACCTGCATATTTGCTTGCACATGATTGGATGATGGAGGTCAGCAGAGCTTCTGCTCATTTACTAAGCTCTGGAGCAACTGCTCTTGCAAAGTGCACAGTCTAATTGCCTTTAGTAAATCAACCCCTCTGTGTAGGCTGAATTTCTGGTGTTCATGTTGTATGAGGTTTGAGCGGACATCAAAATGTAATTTATTTATTATTATTTATTTCAGGTACTTATATAGCGCTGGCAATTTTCGTAGCACTTTACATATATATTGTACATTCACATCAGTCCCTAACCCTCAAGGGGCGTACAATCTAAGGTCCCTAACTCACATTCATACATACACATACTAGGGACAATTTAGACAGGAGCCAATTAACCTACCAGCATGCAAACTCCAGGCAGGTGGTGCCGTGGTTGGGATTCGAACCAACGACCCGAGTACTGCCAGGTGGATGTGCTAACCATTTAGCCACTGTGCTGTCCATGTTTTTAGGAGTAACAAAGATCTATATAGATATTAAATAATATGTTTAAATATTTAAAAGAGGCAGCACAGTGGCTAAATGGTTCAAATTCCAGCCACGGCACCTCATGCCTGGAGTTTGCATGTTCTCCCTGTGCCTACGTGGGTTTCCTCCGTGTATTCCAGTTTCCTCCCACACGCCAAAGACATGCTTGGTAGGTGAATTGGCTCCTGTCTAAATTGGCCCTAGTATGTGTATGTATGAATGTGAGTTAGGGACCTTAGATTGTACGCCCCTTGAGGGTTAGGGACCTTAGATTCTATGCCCCTTGAGGGTTAGGGACTGATGTGAATGTACAATATATATGTAATTCGCTGCGTACATTGATGGTGCTATATAAGTACCTGAAAAAAAAATACAATGTAAAAGGTAAAACATTAATTTTTTTTTTTTTTTTTAAATGTTCATCTCATTTTGTACTTATAAAGTCCGACTATTAGAACAAAATGTGCATTTCTTCTAGGATGTATTACAGGTATTTATATAGCACTGACAATTTATGTAGCACTTTACATATTTTACATTAACATCAGTCCCTGCCCTCAAGGAGTTTACAATCTATGGTCCCTATCTCACATCTATACACATAGTAGCGTCAACCTACCAGCATGTTTTTGGAGTGTGAGAGGAAACCAGAGCTCCAGAGGAAATCCATGCAAGCACAGGGAGAACAGTCTAGTCCTAAAGTGGTTGTAAACCTCAAAAATTAAATATGAACAAAGCATATCCCTCTATAGTGTGTACTTGTCTCAATCCAGAGTACCAAGTGTCATTTCTGTCCACTGCCCTGTTCCTCTGCTGTAAGCATGAGTCACTTCTGATGAATTTTCCTGACACCCAGAAAAAACTGGTGACAGGGATGGCACTGCCTGTGATTGACAGCCTCAGCTCTGTTCCTGTGTGCTGTGTAAAGGGGGGTGTGTCCCTTCCCTCCAATCAGCTCTCAGAGCTCTCCTCAATTATGTAAATTCAGCTCCCTGCCCCCTGCTTTTCAGAGCTGAGAGATCCTGTGTTAATTCTGCACTTTGAATGGTTGTAGGTTATAGACAGCTATAGACAAATAGGTACAACTTATGTGGGAGGATTTGTTTAATCTCTGTGTATCACCTGAGGCCAGACACTTCGTTGGGTATAAGCAGGGTTTTTTTTTACTCAGAGAATAGGTGCAGGAACTCCCCCTTCTGAGTCACTTCTTGTCTCCGCCCCCTACCCACCTCCAAGTACCACCCCTTTTAAAGAATATAGAGCCAAGCATCATTTTGTGGTGCTAAGTCATTTGTATGGAATTTGTTAGTTAACAACAAGAAAAGCTGTAAATGAGATTCACCGCAGCCAGCAGCAAAAGGCCCTCCCCAGCAACAATAGACCCCCAGCAACAATAGACCCCCCAGCAACAGCAGACCCCCCCAGCAACAGCAGACCCCCCCAGCAACAGCAGACCCCTGGCAGAAACAACAGATTTCCCTGCAGCCAGCATCAAAGAATCTTTAGCAGCCAGCAACAAGAACCCCTCCCTCAACAGTAGATCCATTTCAGCAACAACTGCCTCCCCCCAACAATATAAACCCTGCAGCAACAATAGATCCCCAACAGCACCAATAAACCTCCCTAGCAACAATAGACTGCCACGGAAAAATAGATTACTTCCAGCAACAATACATCTCACAGCAGCCAGCAACAATAGACCCCTCCCTCAAAAGTAGATCCCTTTCAGCAACTGCCCCCAACAATATATACCCTGCAGCAACAATAGATCCCCGCCAGCAACAATAAACCTCCCCAGCAACAATAGACTGCCACGCAAAAATTGATGCCCTCCAGCAACAATAGATCTCACAGCAGCCAGCAACAATGGATCCCTCTCTCAACAGTAGATCCTTTTCAGCAACAAACCCCCCCCCCAACAATATAAACCCTGCAGAAACAACAGATCCCCAAGAGCAACAATAAACCTCCCTAGCAACAACAGACTACCACGCAAAAATTTATGCCCCCTATGCAACGCTAGATCTCACAACAACCAGCAACAATGGACTCCTCTCTCAACAGTAGATCCCTTTCAGCAACAACGCCCCCAACAATATAAACCCTGCAGCAACAATAGATCCCCAACAGCAACAATAAACCTCCCTAGCAACAACAGACTACCATGCAAAAATTGATGCCCCCTATGCAACGGTAGATCTCACAGCAACAATGGAATCCCCCCTCAACAGTAGATCCCTTTCAGCAACAACTCCCCCCAACAATATAAACCCTGCAGCAACAATAGATCCCCAACAGCAACAATAAACCTCCCTAGCAACAATAGACTACCATGCACTAGCCAGCAACAATGGATCCCTCTCTCAACAGTAGATCCCATTCAGCAACAATTGACCTCACAGCAACATAACACCCTCTAGCGGCAATGGAACACCATGAAAAAATAGACCCCCTCCAGCATCAATAGACCCTCCAGCACACCCCAGCACTCCTTGCCATTACATACATTCAGTGCTGGAGGCGCTGAAAAAAGCCCTGGAAGGGGAAAGGAAGGAAGGGTTACGACTACTACAAGCTGGCCATAGATAGATTGAGATTCCAACTCCCCTCTGGCCGTTCCTGATTAACAGACTTTTGTTGAACTGGACGCTGGAAATTTTTCATTTGATCGGCGGCTGCAACCAGTCGGCTGCTGCACTGTATTCTGACAGCGGAGGAGCCCCTGCTATCGGAATCCAATAACCCAGTGGGGAAGATCCATCCACCTTGCTTTTGTGTATGGGGGGGATCCGTTAACTTTTTTTTTTTTTAATCAGCTTGCGACTGAAATAAAAAAAAAAAAAAAAAGAAAAAAGCGATCCATCTATGGTCAGCCTTATGCCGGACATAGATGGGCCGTTTATCAGACAAATTGTCGGCCGATAAACAAAAAAATCAGTCGGCGCCGTTGCCAATGCTGCCACCATCGTCTACAAAAAAACATCAGTTTTTCGTGGATTTTCCAGCATGACCGATAAAAGTAAACTAGACAATCCATGAAAAACGACCGATGGGTGGGCACCACTAACGGCGTGAATATCGGCCAATTTTTCGTGCGGATGAACGACCCGTCTATGGTCTGCATTTGTCATGAAAGTCAAGACTTTACCCCAGGTTCACACCTAAGCGTTTTCTGCAGCGTTTTGCAGAAACGCACTACAGTCCATTTAACATGATTTGCTATGGGACAGGTTCACACTTTTGCATTTTCTCCCGGTGCATTTTTTGGAAAGGGCCAGGGACTTTTTTGAACACAAAAAGTTGCGTTTTTGTTTCTTTAGACTTCAATGGAAAAGCATGTATTGCGTTTTTGCTGCGTGTTTGCCGCGTTGTTGATGTATTTTTATGTGTTTTGTGTTTTAAATCTGCCTAGCAACAAGAAGAATAAAAAAATGAAAAAAAACCCCCCCGCAAAACACATAAAATGCGGCAAAAAACACAAAATGCAATGCAAAACACGATGTAGAAAAGCATGTATTGCGTTTTTGCTGCATTTTTTTTATTTTTTAATGCATTTTTGATGCGTTTTGTGTTTTAAATCTGCCTAGCAACAAGAAAAATATAAAAAAAAACAAAACTCACCAAAAACGCAAGTGCATAAATGAAAAATGCAATGGAGAAATGGCTCAAATGCAACCCGCATAGGTGTAAACCTAGACTTACAGAGTAAGCCCCCGGTCACATTGGGTGCGATTTGGCATACGATTTGCATGCCTTGCGACTTGCAGATCGTCGCACCCTATTGTCCGCTATCAGAGCAGTCATATCAGTTTGGTTCTGACTTGGTTGGAGCCGCACCGATTTCTAAAGTAGTACCTGCACTACTTTTGTTGCGATTTGTATAGACATCTGTGTCAGATGTCTTGCAAATCGCAATGAAATTGGCAGGTCACCCGATTTTGAAATTGTGCGACTTCACTGTAAGTCGCACTATTTCTGAATCGACTTTGATGTGACCGGGGGGGGGGGGGGGGGGTAAAACTAATTTAGAGATGTAAAATGATCTTGGACTTTATTGTAAGGTAGAGATATATTACCTGGAGTCACGTTTAGGCTCCATGGTGTTGCTGATGCCGCCATCTTTAGAGCGCATGTCAGGGCAAACTAAAAGAAAAAAAAAAGCATATTAAGATATCTCTGGAAGAACATTTTCTCCTTTTTAAGCATTTTTTTTTTTTTAAATGCTGCAAGTACAAAAATATACCTGTTGATCTGTGAGATATCCAGTGTGCTCCTGACATCCTGTTAGGACCAGGGGCGGACTGACCATTTGGAAAATCAGGCACTGCCCGAGGGCCCGGGGTCAGTAATGGGGCCCCATGAGATACCCCTGGTACCTTTTTCATAGGCTTTTTTGAGTTTGGGCAAGGACACAGGGGCCCCATGATCCCCTATTGCCCGGGGGCCCCATGAGTTGTCAGTCCGCCTCTGGTTAGGACTGACAACACGGTGCCTTTGCTGGACTGAAATTCCAAGTAATGTTGTCAGCCCTGCCTGCTGGACTACAGAACTCTGCCCATCCCCCACCCCTCCCTGTATATATCTAAGGGCAGGCATTGACTTCTTTCCCAGGAAAAACATGCAGCTGCCTTGACTCCCTATCCAAACCCTATGTGTGAGAAAAGAGCACTTGGGAGATCTAGGAGACTTGCCTTTGTCACCAGGAATCGGGCCCCCAGCAGCTCCCCCTGCAAGAAATTTACAAGCGTGAAATAAAGGTTTTGAAAGCAATAAAAGTGGTTTCTCACTACAAGAAGAAGGTAAAAGGAAAATGTATATGGGGACAAAGGGGGGGGGGAGGGAGGCTTGGGGGTTTCTTTGGGTAATGCCCGGACATACACTTTAAGTTCATGCTGCAGAGGTGACATTAAACCTTCTTTATATCTGCTGGGGGATCGCCTGCTTAACCGCATCCCAACCGCTCTATAGCAGAACTACTGCTACAAGGTGGTAGGGCTGCGCAAAATCACGTATAGTGAAGGAAATAAGTATTTGATCCCCTGCTCATTTTGAATGTTTGCCCACTCACAAAGAAATGATCGGTCTAAAAATTGAATGTTCGGTGTATTCTAACATTGAGAGACAGAATAGCAACAAAAAATTCAAAAGAAATGCATGTCTAACAAATTATGCACTGATTTGCATGTTCATGAGGGAAATAAGTATTTGATCCCCTATCATTCAGCAGGATTTCTGGCTACCAGGTGTCTTTCATACAGGTAACAAGCTGAGATTAGAAGCAGTCTCTTAAAGGGAGTGCTGCTAATCTCATTGTGTTACCTGTATAGAAGACACCTGTCCACAGGAGCAATCAAACAATCAGATTCCAAACTCTCCACCATGGCAAAGACCAAAGAGCTGTCCAAGGATGTCAGGGACAAGATTGTAGACCTACACAAGGCTGGACTGGGCTACCAAACTGATCATTTCTTTGTGAGTGGGCAAACATTCAAAATCAGCAGGGGATCAAATATGCATTTCCTTCACTGTATATATACATGATTTTGTATTTCCGGGTAGGGGGCGTACTTGCCCCCTACCCGTGCCACCATTGGCAGCTTCAGCTGTCGATCACTGGGTCACGGCTGGTGATTCCCTGCCGGAGCCCGGAGATCGCCAAGTATCACAGATGGGGGAGAGGTCTGTATGTAAACAGTACAGATCTCTCCCGTCAGCTCCTTTGTATGGCTCTGCAAAGCCTAGTCAGTCTGCAAAGCAGAGCCATACAAAGCAGTGTGCTTACACAGTAAAGCACACACACAGCACACATAGTAAAGCACGCAGCACACAGTTAACCCTTTGATGTCCCCAGATGTTAACCCCTTCCTGCCCAGTGCCATTAGTACAGTGTCAGTACTTTTCATTAGCACTGATCACTGTATTGTTGTCATTGGGTCAGTGACACCAACTCAGTTCCCCCCCAGTGTCAGAATGCCCGCCGCAGTCCCACTATAAGTCGCTGATCGCCACCATTACTAACATAAATAATTTTTTAAAAATCCAGTATCTATACCGCCATTTGTAAACGCTATAACTTTCACTTAAACCAATTAATTTACACGTATTGGGATTTTTTTTTAGCAAAGCCACAGAGCAGAATACATTTTGGCCTACATTTATTTGAAATTGGATTTTTTTACATTTTTTTTTTACTGGACATGTTTAATAGCAAAAAGTCAAAAATACTGGGTTTTTTTTTCATAATTGTTGGTCTTTTTTTGTTTGTTACATAAAAAACGCACAAGCGATCAAATACCACCAAAAAGCTCTATTTGAAGGGAAAAATGCACATACATTTCATTTGGGTGCAGCGTTGCATGATTGCGCAATTGTCCGTCAAAGTAACGCAGAGCTGTATCGCAAAAAATGGCCTGGTCAGGAAGGAGTAAATCCTCCGGAGGGCGAGGGGTTAAATACTCGCAGCACATTTTTGTTTTTTTGTTAAACTATTTTTTTCATTAATTTGCAACATACATTTGAGCTTGCTAGCAAATTTGACTAGTCAGTTCTCTAGCACAGCCCCCTCCCTCCTTGGACGTCATAGCCTTCTCCTCTATGTAGTTGTCAGGTTAGGAATGAAGGGGGATACTATAGAGCAGACTTTCTCAACCCTCATAACACGGAAGAACCGTTGAAATCATTTTAGGCTGTCATGGAACCCCTGCCAATGACTACCATATCTACAGCTCATGGTACATTAGCGTGATGGTCAGTGGAAAAAATGTTCTTTACATTTGTGGTCAGCAGAAGGAATCCCACCTTACAGATAGCTAAAATATTAATTGGCTTTAGTGGTTACTTATCTGAGTGTCAGAAATTGCTCATTACTCAAGTGCAGTGCCCTCCTAGTTAGCTAGGGGGAGCTAGAGTCCTGTTTGATAGAGAGGAGGGATGAGTAACGGCCTGGGTGTAATAGCCAGAAGGTCAAATTGTGGTCAGGAGCTGAAAGGCTCTGCAGACCAGCCCCTCTGGAATTTCCCCCTGCTCTAGGGCTTTTGGAGGAAGACCTAGAGGCAGTGGGTGGATCTGAGGAGTGGCTGGCTTGCACTCTTGAGGGATCCTAGCCAATCCCCAACAGAAGGCTTGGCAAGGGGCTGGGATACCATTAAAGGTGTTGAAGCCTGCTCAGTGGCAGGAGAGTTCGGGTGGAAGATAGTGAGGAAGCTGTGAGGCTGAAAGAAGGAGGCTGCGAGGAGGCCCAGTGGGATGGGTCCTACCTGCAGACCTGGAGAGGAGGAAAGCTAGGAGTCCCACTGGCCCCCAGAGCGAGGACCACCTGTATGGCTGGGAAGGAGTGGCCCAGCTGACAGGCCTGGTAGTAGCCACTATCCACCAGCGGTACAGAAGAGGATCTGAGTGAGCACTCCTGCACCCCCTGGGCAGATAGGGGAAGGAGCACTCTAGTAGGAAACCAGATTCAATGCCTATTTGGGACGGTCCACTTTTAAAGTACCAGGCACCAGATCCCCTGTTCAGGAATACCTCCAGATTGCTGAGTGAAGAAGAGAAGTTCATCATGTTTAGTGAATTGAATGGTCTGGCATCAGGATCTGTTTAAATTTAGTGAACTTTAAAGTTAGTTTTATATACAGTACACATACACTTCACATTTAAAATTTTTTCTTTTTTTTTTAAACTGGTACTCCAACCTCTTGGAATGGGTAAGAGTTAGAACCTCTATCATATTTTACTCCCATATTATCTCCCATTGGTGAAAATCTCCTTCTCCCTTCCTAATCACCTGAACCGAGGGAAAAGTGTTCTCCTGGTGCTTGGAGTTCATGAAAAGATGATGGCATAGTGGTCCAGTTGGCCATTAAAGTTCAAACCTCAGACCAAATTTGGCAGCACCATTAGTCCTCATGCACACGGGACATTTTTACAGCGGCTGTTTTTGGCTTTTGACATTTTTTTCTACAGCCAGTAAACCCCCAGCATGTTATCCCATGTGTCCATGCACACGTAGACTGGAATCAACGTTTTTTGGCTAGAACGTTGTTTGGCTAGAAAAACCCCCCAGGACTAGTGGGTTTCTAGAGGAGTTTTTTTAGCTGAATAAGCTCTCTAACGCTGAAAAAGGCGGTAAAAACGCAGCAAATCAGCATTTGTGGACTTTTTTTGACCCCCAAAAAAATTTTGGGGGGGTAAGAAAATGCTAAAAAGGAAAATGCGGCTAAACACTAATGCAAAAACGCTTAAAAACACGGGACAATGTAGTAAAATGCAGAAAACCGGCATTTTTGGACGTTTTTTGCCCCCCCAAAATATTTTTTCTTGTAAAATACGCTAAAAAACGCAAACGCGGAAGAATGTGGGAAAATACACTTAAACGCTAATGCAAAAACGCTGAAAAACGTGGGAAAATGCAGTAAAATGCAGAAAACCGGTGTTTTTGGACTTTTTTTGACCCCCAAAAAATGTGTTCTTGTTAAAAAACGCAAACGCGGGAAAACGCCTCTAAACAAGGCTAAATGCTGCTGAACGCTAATGCAAAACCGCTAAAAGAAAGGTGAAAAACTTTTTAACATGGCTTTACACAGCTAATGTTACCAGTGTTATCAAAACGCCCCGTGTGCATTAGGAATTAATCACCAGTTAACCTGACCAATACTGTATAGATAATCTGTCAATTTGCCAGCAGGTTCTGAGGACCAGGGATGCGCACAGATGCACATTCCTAGTTCTCTCCTAGGACATTTATACACATTCTCACCACTTGGGGCACTGTGCATGTGGAATTAGAAAAGATCTATTGCAGTCACAAGGCGGTTAAGCATTGATGAACTAACCCAATGGCGGCGGAGATCTGGGAGACACAAAAGAAACATCCTGAAGTGCCAGTATTGGCAAGTTATCCTCCAGACACAGAGTGCCCAGCTTCGGGACAGAGTCCACCTACAAAAACAAAGGCAATATTGGTCAAGAATTCCAATAAAGCTACCGATCAATTCCCTTCAATGGCTACAGTTCCAAAGGGAGACAAGGAGAGTCTCATTTATGGGGAATTTGGGCTTTTTGATTTCTAACAGTACTAATATACCATACCACCTTGTAATGCAAAAGGAATGACATAAATGTAACAAGTTATCTGTATAAAATGAATCAGAGTCTCTTTTGATATTGAACTTTACCAGCTGACCCAACCTTTTCCCTTGCAGTCAGGGACAGGACAAAGGGTGGGCAGAAGGGGTGGCTGTCCGGGACGCTGGTATCATGTGAGGTCGATTGTGGGTGGGGTGGGAGGCATCTTGAGAGAGGTTCCTGCCACTGGAAGGAGAGTAACAAACATTTGCAGTGGGAATGAAAGTATTTGTGCAAGGAGGGGGAGAGAGAAGAGGATTAGTGCTAGGTGGGGGGATTAGGGGGGATTGTACTGGAAAGATGAATTTGGGGGGGCACAGGGGTAACATTTGTGGCTAGGAGGGATGATTTGGGGAAGATTGGTGTTGGGTGGGGGTATGGTGGGGGAAAAGTATTTGTGCAGGGAGGGGATTTGTGCTGGGAGGGGGAATGTGGGTTTGGCAGGGGATACTATTTGTTCTAGGAGGGGAAATTTGGGGGGATGTGCTAAAAGGGGTGAGTTATGCTGGGAGGAATGGGAAGGGAAGAGGATTAGTGCTAGGTGGGGGGATTTGTACTGTCAGGAGCAATTTGGGGTACAAGGGTAACATTT
The DNA here is from genome assembly GCF_062004578.1 of Staurois parvus. Lineage (NCBI taxonomy): Eukaryota > Metazoa > Chordata > Amphibia > Anura > Ranidae > Staurois > Staurois parvus. The sequence goes on from NW_028319066.1 coordinate 199,565, forward strand.
GTGGCTAGGAGGGATGATTTGGGGAAGATTGGAGTTGGCTGGGGTATGATGGGGGAAAAGCATTTGTGCGGGGAGGGGATTTGTGCTGGGAGGGAGAATGTGGGGTCAGCAGTGGATACTATTTTTTCTAGGAGGGGAAATTTGGGAGGATGTGCTAAAAGGAGTGACTTATGCTGGGAGGAATGGGGAGGGAAGAGGATTTGTGCTATGGGGGGGAGTGCTAGAAGGGGTGATCCGAAAATCTGAAAAGGGGGACTTGTGCTTGGAGGGGAAATTGGGGGGGAATGGTGTTAGGAAGGGGGATTTCGGGGGAGGATTTGAGCTGGGAGAGGGGATGAACGGGCAAAGATTTGTGCTGGAAGGGGGGGATTTAATCAGGGGGTGGATTTTTAATCCTTGGAGGAGGTGGAATTTTTTGTTTGGGGAGAACTGTGGTTTGCAAAGAGAATTTATGCTTAGGGGGTAAGTGTGCAGATTAGTACTTGAGTTTTTTGGGGGATCAAAGGGAGGGGATTTTGCTGACACATAATGCCTCAAACAACTTGGGGATGCAGTTTGGCATCTTTGCCCTTGGCGCTAGATGGCCTTGTCCTGACACTGCTTGCAGCAGAAATTAAAAGCGATAATGTTCACTGCCAGGTGATTTACTACAGATCTGGGAAAGATCATCAGTCCTGTAGGCGGCACACAATGAGAAGCACAGTAAAGCCTTACTAGAACAGAACTACATGACCCATTCCATCACATATCCAAAAATCGGAGGATTACACCTCATTTCAGGAGTGTGTGTGGAGTCATGCAAATTGTTCCTTTACGCCCAAAACAAACAAATGGAAATCCAGAATCTCTGGTGTACAATGCAAATATAACCTAATATTATAGAGCCAATTATTCCAAACTTCATACGGCTGTTTCAGGCTTTTGGGCCACCCTCAGTGCAGTGTATGGAAACCATCTGCAGTACAGCTTGGAACTCAACAAGACAGGACAACCATACAGGTCATGGTGAGAAGGGACTAAGGCAGGGGTCTCCAAACCTTGGAAACAAAGGGTCAGTTTACTGCCCTTCAAACTTTAGAGGGTCCATCCACAGTCCGGTCCAGACTTTGGCCAATGGGAGTAAAAAATGCCCTGGCATTGGTGGAAGTAAACATTGGCACAAGCTTGGTGGTCATTGGGAGTAATAGTGCCCCATCATTGGTGTCAGTGGGAGAATTAAATCCTCCATCCCTCTCTGCCAATCCCTCCACTGGCCTCCACTCAGTGCCCTCCACCCCTCTCTGCCAATCCCTCCACTGGCCTCCACTCAGTGTCCTCCACCCCTCTCTGCCAATCCCTCCACTGGCCTCCACTCAGTGCCCTCCACCCCTCTCTGCCAATCCCTCCACTGGCCTCCACCCCTCTCTGCCAATCCCTCCACTGGCCTCCACCCCTCTCTGCCAATCCCTTCACTGGCCTCCACTCAGTGCCCTCCACCCCTCTCTGCCAATCCCTCCACTGGCCTCCACTCAGTGCCCCCCACCCCTCTCTGCCAATCCCTCCACTGGCCTCCACTCAGTGTCCTCCACCCCTCTCTGCCAATCCCTCCACTGACCTACATTCAGTGTCCTCCACCCCTCTCTGCCAATCCCTCCACTGGCCTCCACTCAGTGCCCTCCACCCCTCTCTGCCAATCCCTTCACTGGCCTCCACTCGGTGCCCTCCACCCCTCTCTGCCAATCCCTTCACTGGCCTCCACTCAGTGCCCTCCACCCCTCTCTGCCAATCCCTCCACTGGCCTCCACTCAGTGTCCTCCACCCCTCTCTGCCAATCCCTCCACTGACCTACATTCAGTGTCCTCCACCCCTCTCTGCCAATCCCTCCACTGGCCTCCACCCCTTTCTGCCAATCTCTCCACTGGTTTCTTCTCAGCCAGCAAATTAAATTCAAAATACTAACAACACACAAAGCCATCCACAACTCAGCCCCCAGCTACATCACTACCCTAGTCTCAAATTACCAGCCTGTTTGTTCTTTTCGTTCCTCCCAAGACCTCCTGCTCTCTAGCCCCCTTGTCATGTCCTCCCATGCTCAGCTCCAGGACTCTTCTGGAGCTCCTCCCATTCTATGGAACTCTGTACCCTAATCTGTCTGACTATCTCCGTCTCTGTTTGCTTTTGTAGATGCTCCCTGAAAACCCTTTTCTTCAGAAAAGCCTATCCTGCCCCCACCTAACAACTGTACCTTTATTTTCTCCATCAGCTCACCCCCCACAGTTATTACCTTTTGTATCACTTGACCCCCCCCCCCTTAGATTGTAGGCTCTAGTGGACAGGGCCCTCTGATTCCTACTGTATTAAATTGTATTGTAATTGTACTGTCTGCCCACGTGTTGTATATCACCGAGCAAACGGTTTGTGCTGTATAAATCCTGAATAATAATAAAAAAATTGTTTAAAGTTGAATTCCAGGTATGGTATTTTTTTATGTAATTCCATTGGTCAAGCTTTGACCAATGTAACTATTCATATACCATACCTAGCTGATCCCCCTGCAGGCTGAAAATAACTGTAGTAGGCAACGCTACTCCAGTGATCCCCACTAGCTTCTGAGCGGCTGCTTTGCTGCATTGTGAGGTTGGCCATTTGGCACGTGCGCCGTTGAGCGAATGCTTTGCATTTTCTCAATAAATGCAAGGCATTCTCTGATTGCATATGATGGGAGCACAACACTACTACCCCATCTCCCCACCTCATCCAACCACAGAATATTTTGCATATCCCCCCTTATGTATTATACATTTTGTCATATCCCCCTTTATGTATTATACATGTTGTCATATCCCCCTTATGTATTATACATGGAGATCATATCCCCCCTTATGTATTATACATAGAGATCATATCCCCCTTATGTATTATACATGGAGATCATATCCCCCCTTATGTATTATACATGGAGATCATATCCCCCCTTATGTATTATACATGGAGATCATATCCCCCTTATGTATTATACATGGAGATCATATCCCCCCTTATGTATTATACATGGAGATCATATCCCCCCTTATGTATTATACATGGAGATCATATCCCCCCTTATGTATTATACATGGAGATCATATCCCCCCTTATGTATTATACATGGAGATCATATCCCCCTTATGTATTATACATGGAGATCATATCCCCCCTTATGTATTATACATGGTGATCATATCCCCCCTTATGTATTATACATGGTGATCATATCCCCCCCTTATGTATTATACATGGAGATCATATCCCCCCTTATGTATTATACATGGTGATCATATCCCCCTTATGTATTATACATGGAGATCATATCCCCCCTTATGTATTATACATGGAGATCATATCCCCCCTTATGTATTATACATGGAGATCATATCCCTCCTTATGTATTATACATGGAGATCATATCCCCCCCTTATGTATTATACATGGTGATCATATCCCCCCTTTATGTATTATAAATGGTGATCATATCCCCCCTTATGTATTATACATGGAGATCATATCCCCCCTTATGTATTATACATGGAGATTATATCCCCCCTTATGTATTATACATGGAGATCATATCCCCCCTTATGTATTATACATAGAGATTATATCCCCCCTTATGTATTATACATGGAGATCATATCCCCCCTTATGTATTATACATAGAGATTATATCCCCCCTTATGTATTATACATGGAGATCATATCCCCCCTTATGTATTATACATGGTGATCATATCCCCCCCTTATGTATTATACATGGAGATCATATCCCCCCTTATGTATTATACATGGAGATCATATCCCCCCTTATGTATTATACATGGAGATCATATCCCCCCTTATGTATTATACATGGAGATCATATCCCCCCTTATGTATTATACATGGAGATCATATCCCTCTTAATCTCCTCTTCTCAAGAGAGAATACATTCAGTTCCTCTAATCTTTCCTGATAGCTGATCTCCTCCATGCCTCTTATCAGTTTGGTTGCCCTTCTCTGTACTTTCTCCAGTTCCCCAATGTGCTTTTTGTGAATTGGTGCCCAAAACTGAACTGCATATTCTAGATGAGGTGTTACTAATGATTTGTACCGGGGGAAATGATATCTCTCTCTCTGGAGTCTATACCTCTTTTAATACAAGAGAGGATTGTGCTCGTTTTAGAACCCGCAGCTTGGCATTGCATGCCATTATTAAACTTGTGATCTACCAGAACTCCCAGATCCTTCTCTACCATTGACCTCCCCCCAGATCCTTCTTCACCATTGACCTCCCCAGATCCTTCTCCACCATTGATTCCCCCAGATCCTTCTCCACCACTGATTCCCCCAGATCCTTCTCCACCACTGATTCCCCCAGATCCTTCTCCACCATTGACCACCCCAGATCTTTCTCCACCACTGAATCCCCGAGATCCTTCTCCATCATTGATTCCCCCAATTGTACCCCCCCCTAGTATGTATGATGCAACTACAGAAATGTTTGTTTTCAGGGGAGCCAGCTGCCTTTTAGCGGGTAGGCTGGGCCAAAGACTCATTTTAGTTGCCAAATTCTCAAACATCATTAGAGAGAGTTTTCACATTATATAAGAGATGGTTTATTGTTCCAAATAGATTTTCTCTGGACGTGATAGAAGGATAGGACGTTGCTCAACCTCACCTCACTCTGCCAATTCCTCCTTCTGGTTGCTGAAACACATCTTGACTTTTCAGTCTTCCTTGATTTTTTCTGTCTGGTCGGGACACAATCTGCTTTTAAGACATAAAACATTGCACAGATACGTCACACTTCCATCTGGTCTAATTTTGCCTCAAAACAAAATAATTCTCAATGCACCTCCGTTCCTTAAAGAAGAACTTCACTTCCCCTTACCTGCAATTCAGGGTTGTCCATAATTCACATACTCACCTGCCCAGTGGACCCAGCATTGTCCTGCTGTGATCTGACATACTGCTGCCATATACCTTGTCCCTTATCACTTCCATCTTTCTTCTTGACATCATCGGTTGATGGGTGCCTCTTCCTGGTCCAGGCAGCCCTGACCAACCAATAGGCTTGATAAAATGGTAGAACCCAAAACGTGTTTCCTGGAACCCTCGCACCAAATAGTATATGCCAAATCTTGCTGAGCAGCCGCAAGGATATCACTGCTTTCTACACCGCAGACAGGTTCTCTTTCCTTGGAGACGTGTATCAGAGACAGCTTTTTCAATCAGCCTGATCGCTGACCACGGCAAGCTCAGATCAACATCTTCTCTATGTAGCTGTGACAAGCCCTTATGTAAAGGACTTTTGTAAGCACAATATCTTTGTTTTAAAGTGTTACTAAACCCACAGCAGTAAACTCAGTCTGTAAATGCAGTAATGCATGCTTGTTATACTCACTGTGGAACCTAAGGGGTTAATCCTCCGCATTGTGCAAAAAGGCTGTTTGATTCTGTCTTCTCTGATCCTCCCCTTCTTCTACTGTCCCCAATCCATCTGTTGATATTACAGAGCTCTAGGAGGCACTCTGCACATGCTCAGTTTTGTGTATATTGCTAGAGAGTTTTTTTTTCCTTTGGAAGGGTGCATGTGATCAGCCCAAGGCCAATCAGCACTGTCCAGACAGAGGGTGATGGGTTATGTAGTCTCATAGGACAGTCAAAGCAGAAAGAAAACTCTTCCTACAAGCTTATACCAGTGCTCAGCTGGACACTGATAGAAGTCACAAGACTGCTATATACTGCTGATGAGAAAAGGTATTTAGCAGTTTATATTTCCAAAAATAATTGTATTTCCATGTTCTGTGAACTGTGGGAGACCAGATATAGTGAATGCAGGGTTCTGGAGACCAGATGTAGTGAATGCAGGGCCTGGGGAGACCAGATATAGTGAATGCAGGGTCCGGGGAGACCAGATATAGTGAATGCAGGGTCCGGGGGGACCAGATATAGTGAATGCAGGGTCCGGGGGGACCAGATATAGTGAATGCAGGGTCCAGGGAGACCAGATATAGTGAATGCAGGGTCTGGGGGGGACCAGATATACTGAATGCAGGGTCTGGGGAGACCAGATATAATGAATGCAGGGTGTGGGAGACCAGATATAGTGAATGCAGGGTCCGGGGAGACCAGATATAGTGAATGCAGGGTCCGGGGAGACCAGATAGAGTGAGTGCAGGGTCCGGGGAGACCAGATATAGTGAATGCAGGGTCCGGGGAGACCGGATATAGTGAATGCAGGGTCCGGGGAGACCAGATATAGTGAATGCAGGGTCCCGGGAGAGCAGATATAGTGAATGCGGGGTCCGGGGAGACCGGATATAGTGAATGCAGGGTCCGGGGAGACCGGATATAGTGAATGCAGAGTCCGGGGAGACCGGATATAGTGAATGCAGGGTCCAGGGAGACCAGATATAGTGAATGCAGGGTTCGGGGTTTAGTAAAACTTTAAATATTAAAAATTGACTACGCCTAATGCAAGTGGTGCAACCTATGTGTTTGCTTAAATTCGCCTTCACATTCTTAATTTTGAGAAAAAAGAAAGGGTGGGAATTTTAAAATGAGGGCTTACTTTGACGTGGTCAATAGGAGGTTAGGATACATTTTCCAAAGAGAACACCTACTCCAGTGACAACCATCTTAGGGAAAGGCTACAATCTGACCTTACAGTCTTAGTACGGTCAGTGAAATTTGGATTTACCAAAAGTATGCAATAAGAGGACCTACCTACTGCAGTCTATTCAATTTTTATCAAATCAGGCTCTTGCACTACATACTGTAGCTGTTGGTAGAACTAAAGGAAATTTTATACTCATATTGTAACTTGTTTCATCCCTTTCCAATATGATTCAAAACTAAAAGAAAAGGTTTTGACTTTAGCTATTCTTTAAAGTGGTTGTAAATATCAGACATGAATTATGAACAAAGCATATCCCTCTATAGTGTGTATAGTGTCTCAATCCAGAGCACTAAGTGTAATTCCTGTCTGCTGCCTGGTTCCTCTGCTATCAGCATGAATCACTTCTGACAAGTTTTCCTGACATCAAGAAAAACATGGTGACAGGGGAGGGAGCTCCAGCAGATTGACAGTCTCAGCAATGTTCCTGTAAACTGTGTGTAAGTGTGTGGGGGGGGGGGGGGGTCTCTTCCCTCCAATCAGCTCTAAGAGCTCTCCTCACTGATGTAACTTCCGCTCTCCGCCCCCTGCTTTTCAGAGCTGAGAGATCCTGTGTAAATTCTGTACTTTATACGGCTGTAGAGGACAGATGGCTGCAGATAAACGGGTACAACTTATAAAGGAGGATTTGTTTCATCTCTGTATATCACCTGAGACCAGTCACTTCACTGGGTATATGGACGGGTTTACAACCTCTTTACAGTGATAGTAAACTCTTCTTTAATAATTTTACCTACAGGAACACTTATAATAAACCTTACATGTAGGTAAAAGTAACCCCTTGCCCTCCTGAGGATTTCCCCCCCTTCCTGACCAGGCCATTTCTTGTGATAATGCACTGCATTACCTTAAATGAAAATTGCGCGGTCATGCAACGCTGCACCCAAATGAAATTTATTACCTATTTTTCCCACAAATAGAGCTTGCTTTTGGTGGTATTTGATCACCTCTGCGGTTTTTATTTTTTGCACTATAAACAAAAAAAAAGGCCAACAATTTTGAAAAAAAACAAACTAAATTTTTGACATTTTGCTATTAAACATGTCCAGTATAAAAATTAAAATTTCATCATAAATTTAGGCCAAAATGTATTCTGATCCATGTCTTTGCTAAAAAAAAAATCCCAATATATATAAATTAATTGGTTTATGTGAAAGTTATAGCGTCTACAAATGGCGGTATATATACTGGAATTTTTTTTGTTTTATACTAGCAATGACAGCGATCAGCGACTTCTAGCGGGACTGCGGCGGGCATTCTGACACTGGGGGGGCTAACTGCCACTGACATCCCCAGTGACACCAATACAGTGATCAGTGCTAATATGAAGCACTGACACTGTATTAATGACACTGGGCAGGAAGGGGTTCACATCTGGTGTGATCAAAGGGTTAACTGTGTGCTTTTTGCTGTTTTACTATGTGGCCTGTGTGTGTTTTACTATGTAAGAATGCTGCTTTGTATTGCTCTGCTATGTAACCGTCAATGGCAGTGTGGGCAGGACACCGCGTGCGCACCCCCCTGCTCGGACATGCAAAATTATGATTATATAATCACTTCCGTATGGCAGTACTAGGGTCGTTGGTTCGAATCCCAGCCACGGCACCACCTGCCTGTAGTCTGCATGTTCTCCCTGTGCCTGCGTGGGTTTCCTCCGGGTACTCCGGTTTCCTTCCACACTCCAAAGACATGCTGGTAGGTTAATTGGCTCTTGTCTAAATTGTCCCTAGTATGTGTATGTATGACTGTGAGTTAGGGATCTTAGATTGTACACCCCTTGAGGGTTAGGGACTGATGTGAATGTACAATATATATGTAAAGTGCTGTGTAAATTGATGGAGCTATATAAGTACCTGAAATAAATAATAATAATAACAGACTGCAAATGTACCTCATCCCTCATCTAAAAAACGCATAAAAACCAAATGAGACTTGACTGGTAAAAAAGTGGATGCAAAATCATGAATATATACGTGATTTTGCGCAGCCCTGGCACCCTGTAGCAGTAGTTCTGCTATAGGGCGGTCGGGAAGCGGTTAATATCTCCTAAACGTGAACCATTTAGGTCAGTGGTTCTTAACCTGGGTTCGATCGAACCCCAGGGGTTCGGTGAGTCAGTCTCGCGGGTTCGGCGGAGGTGAAGACCCACACCCGACTCATATGATTCGTGCAGTAAATATTCATTATTATGTTTTTGTTTTTGTGTGAAAATCATGTTTTAATGGTTTTGTTCTTTGTTCTTAACGGTTTTGTTCATTTTGTGCACCTATGTATAAATATATACCTAAATATATACCTATGTTTTGAATTTTAAAAATCATATTTTATTTTTCCAATTAAGAAGGGTTCGGTGAATGCGCATATGAAACTGGTGGGGTTCAGTACCTCCAACAAGGTTAAGAACCACTGATTTAGGTGATATTACCCCCTTCTGATAGCTGGTGTCGTTCCTTCAGAGCACTGTGCCGTGGCTTGGGACTCCCATGTGCATGAGCGGGAGTGACATCACCGCGGCTCGGCCGGTCAACCAGTCAGAGCTCATGAACCCGGAAGGAAGACCGGGTGAAGATGAAAGCCCTGGAGATCCGTGACAGCGCTCCGCTGGAGGGCTTTGTTTCCATGTAAGTCCTTCATAATGTGGTGGTGTGCAATGCATACTATTACATTATGTCTTTACTAGGGGCAGACTAACAACTCATGGGGCCCCCGGGCAATAGGGGATCATGGGGCCCCTGTGTCCTTGCCCAAACTCAAAAAAGCCTATGAAAAGGGTACCAGGGGCATCTCATGGGGCCCCCTACTGATCCCGGGCCCTCGGGCAGTGCCCGAGTTTCCAAATGGTCAGTCCGCCCCTGGTCTTTACCTTGCAGGAGATGTTTTTTCTCTTTTTTTTGGATGCGGTTCACTACCGCTTTAAGTTAAAAACTGTCATTTATTTATTTATTTCAGGTACTTATATAGCGCCATCAATTTACACAGCACTTTACATATATATTGTACATTCACATCAGTCCCTAACCCTCAAGGGGTGTACAATCTAAGGTCCCTAACTCACATTCATACATACACATACTAGGGACAATTTAGACAGGATCCAGTTCACCTACCAGCATGTCTTTGGAGTGTGGGAGGAAACTGGAGTACCTGGAGGAAACCCTCGCAGGCACAGGGAGAACATGCAAACTCCATGCAGGTGGTGCCATGGCTGGGAATAAAACCGATGACCCGAGTACTGCCAGGCGGACGTTTTAACAATTTAGCCACTGTTCCATATCTGCTTACTGAGAATACACTTTGCTTTTCCATGTAAATATTGTAGAGAAGTTTTATGTAACATGTAAAGAAATTAGTTAAATAGTTACATAGTTAGTCTGGCTGAAAAAGGACAAAAGTCAGTTCAACCATTAAAAAAAAAAAAATAAATTATAATCCTAAACCCACAGTTGATCCAGAGGAAGGCAAAAAAAACCCCAGCAAAGCATGATCCAATTTGCTCCTGCAGGGGAAAAGATTCCTTCCTGATCCTCCGAGAGGCAATCAGATATTCCCTGGATCAACTTTACCTATAAATGTTATATCCAGTTATATTCTGTGTATCCAAGAAACAATCCAGGACTTTCCTACAGCAATCCACTGAGCTGGCCAGAACCAACTCTTGAGGGAGTCTATTCCACATTCTCACAGCTCTTACTGTGAAGAAACCTTTCCGTGTTTGGAGATTAAATCTCTTTTCCTCCAGACATAAAGAGCGCCCCCTTGTCCTCTGTGAATATATGATACATTTTCATGATTAGTAGTGTTCCTCTGCTTTACCCCACTTCTCCTCTGATGACCTATTCTTTCTGTTTTTCAAGCATGCCATTAGTAGGAGGAAATGATGAAATAACCATTGCAGGGCTCCCTATCGCTACATCTTGCTGCATGCAGCCTTCTGAGATGACTGGTAAAAGGTCAAACAAGGGGAAATAGATGTATAGATGATATATTATCTACTGATCACCCTTTAAAGAACATTTTCTGGGAGGAGAAGTAGCCCTGTTATCTCTTGTCAGGAAGCCCTCTATGTCACATACTGAGCTCTGCCCTGCTAATAACTGCTATCTAGAGCAGTGGTCTCCAAACTGTGGCCCTTTGCTTCCCTCTATCTGGCCCTCAGGTTACTATTCTTCCCACTGATACCAACAAGGAGGCACCATTTCTTCTACTGGCACTAACTATGGGGCAATTTTCATTTCACTGACACTAATCATGGGGCACAATTCCTCCCACTGATATAAACAGTTAGGTACTGTTCCTCCAACTAATACCAAGGAAGGGGCACTGTTTATCCCACTGACACCAATGATGGGGTTCTATTCATCACTCCGACACCAATGATGGGGCTCTATTCCTCCCACTGACACCAATGATGGGGCTCTATTCCTCCCACTGACACCAATGATGGGGCTCTATTCCTCCCACTGACACCAATGATGGGGCTCTATTCCTCCCACTGACACCAATGATGGGGCACTGTTCCTCCAACTAATACCAATTATGGGGCACTATTCCTCCCACTTATACCAATAATGGGGCACTATTCCTCCCACTTATACCAATAATGGGGCACTATTCCTCCCACTGACACCAATGATGGGGCACTATTCCTCCCACTGACACCAATGATGGGGCACTATTCCTCCCACTGACACCAATGATGGGGCACTATTCCTCCCACTGACACCAATGATGGGGCACTATTCCTCCCACTTATACCAATGATGGGGCACTATTCCTCCCACTGACAACAATGATGGGGCAGTATTCCTCCCACTTATACCAATGATGGGGCACTATTCCTCCCACTGATACCAATGATGGGGCACTATTCCTCCCACTGTCACCAATGATGGGGCACTATTCCTCCCACTGACACCAATGATGGGGCACTATTCCTCCCACTGACACCAATGATGGGGCACTATTCCTCCCACTGACAACAATGATGGGGCAGTATTCCTCCCACTGATACCAATGATGGGGCACTATTCCTCCCACTGATACCAATGATGGGGCACTATTCCTCCCACCGACACCAATGATGGGGCACTATTCCTCCCACTGACACCAATGATGGGGCACTATTCCTCCCACTGACACCAATGATGGGGCACTATTCCTCCCACTGATACCAATGATGGGGCACTATTCCTCCCACTGATACCAATGATGGGGCACTATTCCTCCCACTGACACCAATGATGGGGCACTATTCCTCCCACTAATACCAATGATGGGGCACTATTCCTCCCAATCACACCAATGATGGGGCACTATTCCTCCCACTGACAACAATGATGGGGCACTATTCCTCCCACTGACACCAATGATGGGGCACTATTCCTCCCACTGACAACAATGATGGGGCACTATTCCTCCCACTGACACCAATGATGGGGCACTTTTCCTCCCACCGACACCAATGATGGGGCACTATTCCTCCCACTGACACCAATGATGGGGCACTATTCCTCCCACTGACAACAATGATGGGGCACTATTCCTCCCACTGACAACAATGATGGGGCACTATTCCTCCTACTAATACCAATGATGGGGCAGTATTCCTCCCACTGGCACCAATAATGGGGCACTATTCCTCCCACTGATACCAATGATGGGGCACTATTCCTCCCACTGACACCAATGATGGGGCACTATTCCTCCCACTGATACCAATGATGGGGCACTATTCCTCCCACTGACACCAATGATGGGGCACTATTCCTCCCACTGACACCAATGATGGGGCACTATTCCTCCCACTGACACCAATGATGGGGCACTATTCCTCCCACTGATACCAATGATGGGGCACTATTCCTCCCACTGACACCAATGATGGGGCACTATTCCTCCCACTGATACCAATGATGGGGCACTATTCCTCCCACTGATACCAATGATGGGGCACTATTCCTCCCACTGATACCAATGATGGGGCACTATTCCTCCCACTGATACCAATGATGGGGCACTATTCCTCCCACTGACACCAATGATGGGGCACTATTCCTCCCACTGACACCAATGATGGGGCACTATTCCTCCTTCCACTGACTAAAAGCACTGTCATTCTTTTTCACTCTTACGGATTCTGGGACTAAAGTCTGAAGGACAGTAAGCCGGCCCTTTGTATAGAAGGTTTGGAGACCCCTGATGTACAGAGATGTTAGTGAATTACAGAATACATAAACCCCAACAATGAAATTCTCTCATTTACTCCATTTTAGTCTGTTAAATATACCACTAAAAGCAGTTTGTTATATCTGTTCGATAAATCCCCAAATAGTCGTGGATCCTGCCATAAATCTCATATTTTCCTAACTTCCTGTTCTATACTCATATCAGTTACATTGTTTCCAAATATCTCTGTAGGCCAAAAAAACTTCCCCCTATGCTATGCAAAGGGGGGAGAAAAGACCAGTCCTAAGGTAAAACTTTTCAGCAAGATGCCCCGTGCCGAGGACACATTAATAGACGCCCCACCCTGCCTCTTCCCCATTCACAGCTAGCACAGCACGTTTTGTGGCCGCTAGCTCTCATACTGGGCTGTCACTAACAACTCGAGTCTCCGTCAAACGAGTGGTTCTCAATTATGTGATCATCATTGCAGGCTGGATGTTTAATTGATAAAAGAAGCCTTCAGGCTGCAGATGATGATTCAGCCTGAAGATGGCACTGTGGATCTTTTTAATACTGTAATTGTTAGTTACAATAACAGTATTAAATAAATGACAATGTATTTTAAAAAATGAAAATAATAATAAATATTAGGGTGTTTCTTACAACACTGTACCAAATAAAAATTGTATGCGCCCTTAAACTAATAATTACTTTCAAAGTAACAAACACATTCTGACGGTGCTGAATTTGGCCTAGGCATACAAATTCTCTGTTCACAAAAGGGTAGAATCCACCTTTCTAAGATGAGGAAAACAATTTAGAACTTACCTTTCTGTGGTGAGCGATCAGCAGAGACAGCAAAAGGTTGTATTACTGGTTGTGCATAGTCAGTGATGATTTTATTCCTTGTAAAAAGAATAACATTAGTAACTATATTGTACACGGTACACACGTGTGATATTACACATACAGTCATGGCCAAAAATCTTGGCCCCCCCCCTGCATTTCTGCCACTTCGCCCAGAAAATTATTGCAATTACAAATGTTTCGGCATTCTCATGTTTTTTTATTTTTTGGTTTGTATTGGTATGACACAAAAAAGTGGAGAAACAAATAGCCAAATCTGACACAAATAATTAACCAGAACACTCTCTTTCATCAGTAGTCAGTGGCAGTTATACTTAACCACCTGACTCCCTTTATGAGTAGCCAGAGACAGTTATAAGTAACCGCCTGACTCCCATCGACAGTAGCCAGTGGCAGTTATCATTAACCACCCAACTTCTTTCATCAGTAGTCAGTGGCAGTTATAATTAAAAACCCGACTCCTTTCATCAGTAGTCAGTTTCGTTACAGGTAACCACCTGACTCCCTTCATGAATAGCTATTATAATAGTTATAATTAACCACCTGATTTCCTTTATGAGTAGCCAGAGACAGTTATAAGTAACCACCTGATTCCCATCATCAGTAATCAGTGGCAGTTATAATTAACCATCCAACTCCTTTCATCAGTAGTCAGTGGCAGTTATATTTAACAACCCGACTCCTTTCATCAGTAGTCAGTGGCAGTTATAACTAACCAGCTGACTCCCTTCAGCAGTAGTCAGTGGCAGTTATAAGTAAAAACCCGACTCCCATCATCAGTAGTCAGTAGCAGTTATAATTAATCACCTGGCTCCTTCCATTAGTAGTCAGTGGCAATTATAACTGCCACCAACTACTAATGAAGGGATTCAGCTGGTTAATTTTAAGTAACCACACAACTCCCATCATCAGTAGTCAGTGGCAGCTGTAATTAAAAACCCAACTCCCTTCATCAGTAGTCAGTGGCAGTTATAATTAACCACCCAATTCCCTTCATCAGTAGTTACCGGCAGTTATCATTAACCACCCAACTCCCTTAATCAGTAGTCAGTTGCGGTTATAGGTAACCCCCTGACTCCCTTCATGAATAGCTAGTGGCAGTTATAAGTAACCGCCCGACTCCCATCATCACTAGTCAGTGTCAGTTATCATTAACCACCTGACTCCCTTTACGAGTAGCCAGTGGCAGTTATAAGTAACCACCTGACTCCCTTTATGAGTAGCCAGTGGCAGTTATAAGTAACCATCCAACTCCCATCATCAGTAGTCAGTGGCAGTTATAATTAACCACCCAGCTCCCTTCATCAGTAGTCAGTGGTGGTTATAGGTAACTACCTGATTCCCTTTATCAGTAGTCAGTGGCAGTTACAGTATAATTAACCACCCGACTCCTTTCATCAGTAGTCAGTGGCAGTTATAAGTATCCACCGACTCCCATCATCAGTAGTCAGTGGCAGTTATAATTACCCACCTGACTTCATCAGTAGTCAGTGGCAGTTATAAATAACCAACCTCCTTCATCAGTAGTCAGTGGCAGTTATAAATAACCAACCTCCTTCATCAGTAGTCAGTGGCAGTTATAAATAACCAACCTCCTTCATCAGTAGTCAGTGGCAGTTATAAATAACCAACCTCCTTCATCAGTAGTCAGTGGCAGTTATAAATAACCAACCTCCTTCATCAGTAGTCAGTGGCAGTTATAAATAACCAACCGACTCCCTTCATCAGTAGTCAGCGGCAGTTATAATCACCCACCTGACTTCCTTCATCAATAGTCAGTGGCAGTTATAATTAACCACCCAACTCCCTTTTATCAGTGGTCAGTGGAAGTAAAGATTAACCCCCCCACACCCCCTTCATTGGTGGTCAGTGGATGAACAGGCATTTTTTGCACTTATCAAACAGATACAACAAACCATTTTCAATGGCATTTTTAACAGATCACAAGGGAGCAAATAAGAGAAGTTTATTGTTGGGGTTTACATGCACTTTAAGGAAAGCTCTACTGGGAGAAATATGGAAACTGCCATTGCTGACTCTTCTTCATAAAATACTTATTGCCTGACTGCCATGGTAGTCCAATATCTTCAGTACTCTCTGAGACACGGGCTCAGAACAAGTATGCACATCAGAAGTTCTGACTTCTCTTTGATTGCTTTTATTGCACGCCTGTTCTAGGCTTACGAAGGTATTAAAACCAGAGCCAGCCAGGCAAGTAGCATTTTCAGAAGTCCCCAATGGAGTCCAGATTTCTTTTAGCACAGGTTTACTTTATGATACAAGCACAGTGGCTAAATGGTTAGCACTTCCACCTGGCAGTACTAGGGTTGTTGGTTTGAATCCCAACCACCTCCTGCCTGGAGTATGAATGTTCTCCCTGTGCCTGCGTGGGTTTCCTCCAGGTACTCCGGTTTCCTCCCACACTCCAAAGACATGCTGGTAGGTTAATTGGCTCCTGTCTAAATTGTCCATAGTATGTGTATGTATGACTGTGAGTTAGGGACCTTAGATTGTACACCCCTTGAGGGTTAGGGACTGATGGGAATGTACAATATATATGTAAAGTGCTGTGTAAATTGACGGCGCTATATAAGTACCTGAAATAAATAAAAAAAATAAGTTGTTCTGAAAATCGAGCACACCTTGGAGATTCTGTGGTAGTTATCTGTGTTTCAAGTGGCAGTTTGCTGCTGGCTGACTTTCTATCTGTGTCTTGATCACCTTCCAGTCCTGAATGGAAGGTCAAGGGAATCTGCAGGGAGTGGAGACCCTGCAGGTAGCTCAGGGTCTGTTTCTAGAAAAAAAAAATAATACCAAAAGGATTTCAAACAGAACAGAGAAGGAGCCTGATTTATAGAATTACTGAATGACAAGTTCCTTTACACTGTCGATGAAATGCTGCCAAGTTGGTCGCTATTGGCCACACCGATTTCCCAGACAGTTCTCACTTCAGCACTAGCAGTACTTCGACTTCTCCACAAGATGTCCTCGGTCTCCTGGGTCGAATGCCACCGGGCTTCCAACCCAGAAGACTGTGAATGGCGGGTATCAAAAGTGAGAACAAAATTGCAATCAAAAGCTTGGGGTGAAGTAGTCTTCCCCTACATTACAAAGAAAATTGCTGTCTGGGTCCCTGCTGCAGATCTTCCTTCCCCTCTGGTGAAACTGTTGTCACCGAGACAGAAAGTGACGGGAAATCCCTCTAATGGATCCGCTAGATAGCAGTAAAAACCTGAAAGGGATCTATTCCTTCCCCCACTCTTTAAAAAACTTAAAAATTAGTTTTGGCTGGACATATAATTTAAAGGCTGGTTCACACCATAGAACACACGGTCTGGATGCATTTCTGCATGCGTGTTTATGATGCATTTTTTATGTGTGTCGGGGTATTTGTTCCTTCACCTTGACGGTTCACATCTATGCGGCCGTGAGGGCTGCGTTTAGCACGGGCACGAGAGCCCATTCATTTGAATGGACTCCCGTGCCTGGGACACGCAGGGAAGAAGTCCCTGCACTTCTTTGGAAAACGCAGCCCGCACGGAAACCTAGGTTCCCAGTATGGTTGTGTTTTCCAGTGCGGGCGGCGTGCCATTAGAACTAATGGCACCCGCCCGCGGGTCCACAATTCTCTGTGTGGGTGGTGCGGCTGCACAGATTTTCGTGCGGATCCGCAGCAGCACCACCCGCACATATGTAAACCTAGGGTAAATAAGGGCATGTGCGTTCTTGGTGCATCTAGGCGCGTTCTGGTGCATTTTTATGCATTTTACTGCATTCCAGTAGAGTTCAGTGCAGAAAAAATGCAGCATGTTCTACTTTTTTTTCTTCAACTTTAATGCACTAAAACTGCCCGCCCTATTGTGAACTATGCCATTGGAAACCATATAACCTACTATCCATGCATTTTTGATGCGGAAAAAAACCACACTGGACTGCATCTGGTGTGAACCAGTCCTAAAGAGGAAGTTCGCCTAAAATGAAAGTTCCGGTCATCCTCCTCCCCCGCCCAATGTAACAAAACTGTTTTGTTTTTCTTGGAGTGGGTACCTTTTTCTGACAATTAACAACACCCACTTTCACAACTCTTGCCTAGATGAGAATTGCAGCAGCTTGGCCAGCCCTCCACCTGCCCGCAGCCTCCTGGCACATGTCACCGGTGACCTCAGGATATCCCCCTGCCTATTGCAAGATATGTCTGAGTCTCAGAAATAGAGGCAGACGCCTGGTCTAGGTCACACCATCTATGAGACTTGTGGTCACACGCTTCTCCTAGAAGAAATGGGTCACATGCAGACCCTATACATCGGTATGCACCGCACTCTGCAATCAGAGTATGATACCTGTGCTACCTTTACACCGCACCATAACTGTGTCCTGTGCACAGAACCGGATAAAGGTGGACACAGAATGGAAAAACACTGGGCTTTTTTTCAGTAGGAACGTGGGGGAACACAATTCTGGCACCTCCTGCACCGGATCTATCTAATGGCAAGACGTGCTGGTGGGTCTATTGATGCTGGCTCTTTGGTGATCTATTGTCACTGGTAGGGATCTATTTTTGCATGGGGGTCTATTGCTGCTGCTGGTGGTCAATTATTGCTGGGAGTGATCTACTGTTGAGGAAGAGGTCTATTGATGTCGGCTACTGGAGAGTCTATTGATGCTGGCTATTGGAGAGTCTATTGATGCTGGCTGCTGTGTGAGGGTAACTATTTTGCGTGGGGGACTATTGTTTCTGGGGAGGTCTATTTTTGCTGAGTGGTATTTTGCAGCAGGAGGTCCATTGTTGCTTGGGAGGGTCTATTGTTGCTGGGGGAGGGGTCTATTGATCCTGGCTACTGGAGGGTCGATTGATGCTTGCTGCGGAGATGGGTAGGGGCTGGAACCAAGGGACGGTGCTCGGAGATGAGTAGGGGCTGGAACCAAGGGATGGTGCTCGGAGATGGGTAGGGGCTGGAACCAAGGGACGGTGTTTGGAGGTGGGTAGAGACTGGAACCAAAGGACAGTGCTCGGAGGTGGGTAAGGGCTGGAACCAAGGGACAGTGCTCGGAGTTGGGTAGGGGCTGGAACCAAGAGACAGTGTTCAGAGGTAGGTAGGGGCTGGAGCCAAGGGACAATGCTCGGAGATGAGTAGGGGCTGGAACCAAGGGACAGTGCTCGGAGGTATGTAGGGGATGGAACCAAGGGACAATGCTCAGAGATGAGTAGGGGCTGAAACCAAGGGACAGTGCTCGGTGGTAGGTAGGGGGTGGAACCAAGGGACAGTGCTTGGAGGTAGGTAGGGGATGGAACCAAGGGACAGTGCTTGGAGGTAGGTAGGGAGTGGAAGCAAGTGGCAGTGCTCAGAGGCAGGTAGGGGCTGGAACCAAGGGACAGTGCTCGGAGGTGGGTAGGGGCTGGAACCAAGGGACAGTGCTCGGAGATGGGTAGGGGCTGGAACCAAGGGACAGTGTTTGGAGGTGGGTAGAGACTGGAACCAAAGGACAGTGCTCGGAGGTGGGTAAGAGCTGGAACCAAGGGACAGTGCTCGGAGATGGGTAGGGGCTGGAACCAAGAGACAGTGTTCAGAGGTAGGTAGGGGCTGGAACCAAGGGACAATGCTCGGAGATGAGTAGGGGCTGGAACCAAGGGACAGTGCTCGGAGGTATGTAGGGGATGGAACCAAGGGACAATGCTCAGAGATGAGTAGGGGCTGGAACCAAGGGACAGTGCTCGGTGGTAGGTAGGGGGTGGAACCAAGGGACAGTGCTTGGAGGTAGGTAGGGGATGGAACCAAGGGACAGTGCTTGGAGGTAGGTAGGGAGTGGAAGCAAGTGGCAGTGCTCAGAGGCAGGTAGGGGCTGGACCAAGGGACAGTGCTCGGAGGTGGGTAGGGGCTGGAACCAAGGGACAGTGCTCGGAGATGGGTAGGGGCTGGAACCAAGGGACAGTGCTCGGAGATGGGTAGGGGCTGGAACCAAGGGACAGTGCTCGGAGATGGGTAGGGGCTGGAACCAAAGGACAGTGCTCAGAGGTGGGTAAGGGCTGGAACCAACGGACAGTGCTCGTAGGTGGGTAGGGGCTGGAACCAAGGGACAGTGCTCGGAGGTAGGTAGGGGCTGGAACCAAGGGACAGTGCTTGGAGGTAGGTAGGGGATGGAACCAAGGGACAGTGCTTGGAGGTAGGTAGGGGGTGGAACCAAGTGGCAGTGCATGGAGATGGGTAGGGGCTGGAACCAAGGGACAGTGCTTGGAGGTAGGTAGGGGCTGGAACCAAGGGACAATGCTCAGAGATGAGTAGGGGCTGGAACCAAGGGACAGTGCTCGGTGGTAGGTAGGGGATGGAACCAAGGGACAGTGCTCGGAGGTGGGTAGGGGCTGGAACCAATGGACAGTGCTCGGAGATGGGTAGGGGCTGGAACCAAGGGACGGTGCTCGGAGATGGGTAGGGGCTGGAACCAAAGGACAGTGCTCAGAGGTGGGTAGGGGCTGAAACCAACGGACAGTGCTCGTAGGTGGGTAGGGGCTGGAACCAACGGACAGTGCTCGGAGGTAGGTAGGGGCTGGAACCAAGGGACAGTGCTCGGAGGTAGGTAGGGGATGGAACCAAGGGACAGTGCTTGGAGGTAGGTAGGGGGTGGAACCAAGTGGCAGTGCATGGAGATGGGTAGGGGCTGGAACCAAGGGACAGTGCTTGGAGGTAGGTAGGGGGTGGAACCAATGGACAGTGCTCGGAGGTAGGTAGAGGCTGGAACCAAGGGACAGTGCTCGGAGGTAGGTAGGGGCTGGAACCAAGGGACAGTGCTCGGAGGTAGGTAGGGGCTGGAACCAAGGGACAGTGCTCGGAGGTAGGTAGGGGATGGAACCAAGGGACAGTGCTTGGAGGTAGGTAGGGGGTGGAACCAAGTGGCAGTGCATGGAGATGGGTAGGGGCTGGAACCACGGGACAGTGCTTGGAGGTAGGTAGGGGGTGGAACCAAGGGACAGTGCTTGGAGGTAGGTAGGGGGTGGAACGAAGGGACAGTGCTTGGAGGTAGGTAGAGGCTGGAACGAAGGGACAGTGCTCGGAGATAGGTATGGGCTGAAACCAAGGGACAGTGTCCGGAGATGGGTAGGGGCTGGAACCAAAGGACAGTGCTTGGAGGTAGGTAGGGGCTGGAACCAAAGGACAGTGCTCGGAGGTGGGTAGGGGCTGGAACCAAGGGACAGTGCTCGGAGATGGGTAGGGGCTGGAACCAAGGGACAGTGCTCGGAGATGGGTAGGGGCTGGAACCAAGGGACAGTGTTTGGAGGTGGGTAGAGACTGGAACCAAAGGACAGTGCTCGGAGGTGGGTAAGAGCTGGAACCAAGGGACAGTGCTCGGAGATGGGTAGGGGCTGGAACCAAGGGATGGTGCTCGGAGTTGGGTAGGGGCTGGAACCAAGAGACAGTGTTCAGAGGTAGGTAGGGGCTGGAACCAAGGGACAATGCTCGGAGATGAGTAGGGGCTGGAACCAAGGGACAGTGCTCGGAGGTATGTAGGGGATGGAACCAAGGGACAATGCTCAGAGATGAGTAGGGGCTGGAACCAAGGGACAGTGCTCGGTGGTAGGTAGGGGGTGGAACCAAGGGACAGTGCTTGGAGGTAGGTAGGGGATGGAACCAAGGGACAGTGCTTGGAGGTAGGTAGGGAGTGGAAGCAAGTGGCAGTGCTCAGAGGCAGGTAGGGGCTGGAACCAAGGGACAGTGCTCGGAGGTGGGTAGGGGCTGGAACCAAGGGACAGTGCTCGGAGATGGGTAGGGGCTGGAACCAAGGGACAGTGCTCGGAGATGGGTAGGGGCTGGAACCAAAGGACAGTGCTCAGAGGTGGGTAAGGGCTGGAACCAACGGACAGTGCTCGTAGGTGGGTAGGGGCTGGAACCAAGGGACAGTGCTCGGAGGTAGGTAGGGGCTGGAACCAAGGAACAGTGCTTGGATAGGTAGGGGATGGAACCAAGGGACAGTGCTTGGAGGTAGGTAGGGGGTGGAACCAAGTGGCAGTGCATGGAGATGGGTAGGGGCTGGAACCAAGGGACAGTGCTTGGAGGTAGGTAGGGGCTGGAACCAAGGGACAATGCTCAGAGATGAGTAGGGGCTGGAACCAAGGGACAGTGCTCGGTGGTAGGTAGGGGATGGAACCAAGGGACAGTGCTCAGAGGTGGGCAGGGGCTGGAACCAATGGACAGTGCTCGGAGATGGGTAGGGGCTGGAACCAAGGGACGGTGCTCGGAGATGGGTAGGGGCTGGAACCAAAGGATAGTGCTCAGAGGTGGGTAGGGGCTGAAACCAACGGACAGTGCTCGTAGGTGGGTAGGGGCTGGAACCAACGGACAGTGCTCGGAGGTAGGTAGGGGCTGGAACCAAGGGACAGTGCTCGGAGGTAGGTAGGGGATGGAACCAAGGGACAGTGCTTGGAGGTAGGTAGGGGGTGGAACCAAGTGGCAGTGCATGGAGATGGGTAGGGGCTGGAACCAAGGGACAGTGCTTGGAGGTAGGTAGGGGGTGGAACCAATGGACAGTGCTCGGAGGTAGGTAGAGGCTGGAACCAAGGGACAGTGCTCGGAGGTAGGTAGGGGCTGGAACAAAGGGACAGTGCTCGGAGGTAGGTAGGGGCTGGAACCAAGGGACAGTGCTCGGAGGTAGGTAGGGGATGGAACCAAGGGACAGTGCTTGGAGGTAGGTAGGGGGTGGAACCAAGTGGCAGTGCATGGAGATGGGTAGGGGCTGGAACCACGGGACAGTGCTTGGAGGTAGGTAGGGGGTGGAACCAAGGGACAGTGCTTGGAGGTAGGTAGGGGGTGGAACGAAGGGACAGTGCTTGGAGGTAGGTAGAGGCTGGAACGAAGGGACAGTGCTCGGAGATAGGTATGGGCTGAAACCAAGGGACAGTGTCCGGAGACGGGTAGGGGCTGGAACCAAAGGACAGTGCTTGGAGGTAGGTAGGGGCTGGAACCAAAGGACAGTGCTCGGAGGTGGGTAGGGGCTGGAACCAACGGACAGTGCTCGTAGGTGGGTAGGGGCTGGAACCAACGGACAGTGCTCGTAGGTGGGTAGGGGCTGGAACCAAGGGACAGTGCTCGGAGGTAGGTAGGGGCTGGAACCAACGGACAGTGCTCGGAGGTGGGTAGGGGCTGGAACCAAGGGACAGTGCCCGGAAGTGGGTAGGGGCTGGAACCAAGGGACAGTGCCCGGAGGTGGGTAGGGGCTGGAACCAAGGGACAGTGCCCGGAGGTGGGTAGGGGCTGGAACCAAAGGACAGTGCTTGGAGGTAGGTAGGGGATGGAACCAAGGGACAGTGCTCGGAGGTGGGTAGGGGTTAGAACCAAGGGACAGTGCTCGGAGGTGGGTAGGGGCTGGAACCAAAGGACAGTGCTTGGAGGTAGGTAGGGGCTGGAACCAAAGGACAGTGCTCGAAGGTGGGTAGGGGCTGGAAACAAGGGAGAAAGACGTATTTACTGATATAGCTCACAGTGTGCAGTGAAATCAGAGTCAGCCATTTCAGTCCAGGAGAAGCCACCACAACTGTGCCAGACTAGGGGGAAAGCCGGAGGTCAGATTTAAATCTGCTGGGAATTATGTGTGTAGTTTTCAAGTTACCATGTTGGCGAATGTTACATAGAGTGGCGGCAGAATTGTCTGTCTTCCAGGGTAGACTCATCAGCCTGCAGTGTATCCTGTAACCCACCTTTGCATGCTTGGCCAGGACGTCTCGCGAATACTTATCTAGGGCATCGAACTCCAGCAAGATCCTCTGAGCCATTTCCCCTATAAAAAGAAAACAAGATCAAACAGAACGTACTAAAGACCATCTGTGACCAGGTGACATATACCTGTATATCAATATACTGTATATATACATTGTTGGAATTTCTATATATCTGCACTAAGGACCATTTCACAAGGAGCGGTAAAACAGGCAGTTGACCTACACTTTTACCATCCCCCGACCTACCTAAATCCTAACATTGGAACTGGGCGGTGCACTACATATGCTACACAGCTACGGCAGGTTTAAAGTGTAACTAAAAGCAAAACTTTTTTTTTATTGTTGCATTGAGTGGAGATGGATTAGAACCCCTGTCAGTTTTTATTGCTGTCTGTGTCCCCCTCTCTCCTCCCTGTTCACCATTAGGCTCCATGCACATTGGGCAATTTAACTGCTTCCACACTGCCCTATAGCAGAAACACTGCTACAGGGCGGCACGGGTGCGCAAAATCATGTATATATATGTGATTTTGCAGTTATGGATAGGGGGCGCACGGGTGTCGAGCCATTTGCGGCCTCAGCTGTCAATCACCAGGTCCCGCCTGGTGATTCCCCGCCAGCATCGGCAATCTCTGAGCATGTAAACAATAAAGATCTCTCCCCTCTCAGCTCCTGCACACTGCTTTGTATGGCTCTGCATAACACACACATCACATAATGTGAAACAGCACACAGTTAACCCTTTGATCGCCCCACATGTTAACCCCTTCCTGCCCAGTGCCATTAGTACAGTGTCAGTGCTTTTTATTAGCACTGATCACTGCATTGGTGTCACTGGGGATGTCAGTGACACCAAGTCAGTCCCCCCCAGTGTCAGAATGCCTGCCGCAGTTCCGCTATAAGTCACTGATCAACGAAATTTCCAGTAAAAAAAAAAAAATCCCTGTATATATACCACCATTTGTAAACGCTATAACGTTCATGTAAATCAATTAATTTACACGTATTGGGATTTTTTTTTAGCAAAGACATGAAGCAGAATACATTTTGGCCTAAATTACATTTTTTACATTTTTTTACTGGATATGTTTAATAGCAAACAGTCAAAAATATAGTTTTTTTTTTTTCAAAATTGTCGGTCATTTTTATTTATAGTGCAAAAAATAAAAAATGCAGAGGTGATCAAATACCACCGAAAGAGAGCTCTATTCATGGGGAAAAGAGGCCATAAATCCCATTTGGGTGCAGCGCTGCAGTGTATATTTTTCCAATGGATCCGAATTGAAAATATCAAATCAATTTGAATCCATTGTGAAGAATAGCTGCTTTCTATCCTATCTGAAATTCGAATTTTGGAAGACAATTATATTCTTTCCATTCTATTCTATTCTATTGTTCTTTCTATTCTATTCTTTTATCGTCTATTCTTTTCAAAATTCGAATTTTGGAAGACAACATTTTGACCAACAACATCCCTGCCCCCCATCTGGGAGAGCCTTCCACTACCCCCCCCCCCTTCCCAGCGATAGAAAGAAAGACACCCATCTTCATCTCCGGACATCCCCGAGAACAAGAGTCGGGCTCTACATACACCAACAAGCAGCCCGCAGCCTCTCTCAGATCCCACCTGGTTCTCATGGTGTGTGTGTCCCTTCTTCTATCCGTTCTTCTGGGGAGAGGAGCTGCCCCCCTGAAAAATGTCACCCTATGCAAGTGCCTTGATTGCCTTGTGGTACATACACCCCTGCCCTCTCCCCTCCATATATGACCCCCTCCATATATGATCCCCCCATCCATACATGACCCCCCTTTTCCTCCATATATGATCCCCCCTCCATACATGACCCCCCTCCCTCCATACATCACCCCCCTTTCTCTCCATATATGATCCCCCTCCCCCTCCATACATCACCCCCATTTTCCTCCATATATGATCCCCCTCCATACATCACCCCCTTCTCCCTCCATATATGACCCCCCTCTCCCTCCATACATCACCCCCCTCTCCCTCCATATATGATCCACCCCCCCCCCTCCATACATCACCCCCCTCTCCCTCCATATATGATCCCCCTCCCCCTTCATACATCACCCCCTCTCCCTCCATACATGATCCCCCTCCCCCTCCATACATCACCCCCATTTCCCTCCATACATGATCCCCCTCCCCCTCCATACATCACCCCCCTCTCCCTCCATACATGATCCCCCTCCCCCTCCATACATCACCCCCATTTCCCTCCATATATGATCCCCCTCCCCCTCCATACATCACCCCCCTCTCCCTCCATATATGATCCCCCTCCCCCCCATTTCCCTCCATATATGATCCCCCTCACCCTCCATACATGTCCCCCCTCCATACATCACCCCCATTTCCCTCCATATATGATCCCCCTCCCCCTCCATACATCACCCCCCTCTCCCTCCATACATGATACCCCTCCCCCTCCATACATCACCCCCATTTCCCTCCATACATCACCCCCATTTCCCTCCATATATGATCCTCCTCCCCCTCCATACATCACCCCCATTTCCCTCCATATATGATCCCCTCCATACATGACCCCCTCCCCCTCCATACATGTCCCCCTCCATACATCACCCCCCTCTCCCTCCATATATGATCCCCCTCCATACATCACCCCCTCCTTACATCACCCCCCTCTCCCTCCATATATGATCCCCCTCCTTACATCACCCCCTCTCCCTCCATATATGATCCCCCTCCATACATCACCCCCCTCTCCCTCCATATATGATCCCCCTCCCCCCCATTTCCCTCCATATATGATCCCCCTCTCCCTCCATATATGATCCCCCTCCCCCCCATTTCCCTCCATATATGATCCCCCTCACCCTCCATACATGTCCCCCCTCCATACATCACCCCCATTTCCCTCCATATATGATCCCCCTCCCCCTCCATACATGTCCCCCCTCTCCCTCCATATATGATCCCCCTCCCCCTCCATACATCACCCCCATTTCCCTCCATATATGATCCCCCTCCCCCTCCCCCTCCATACATCACCCCCCTCTCCCTCCATATATGATCCCCCTCCATACATCACCCCCCTCTCCCTCCATATATGATCCCCCTCCTTACATCACCCCCCTCTCCCTCCATATATGATCCCCCTCCTTACATCACCCCCTCTCCCTCCATATATGATCCCCCTCCCCCTCCATACATCACCCCCCTCTCCCTCCATATATGATCCCCCTCCCCCCCCATTTCCCTCCATATATGATCCCCCTCTCCCTCCATACATCACCCCCCTCTCCCTCCATATATGATCCCCCTCCATACATGTCCCCCCTCCATACATCCCCCTCCCCCCATTTCCCTCCATATATGATCCCCCTGCCCCTCCATACATCACCCCCATTTCCCTCCATATATGATCCCCCTCCCCCTCCATACATCACCCCCATTTCCCTCCATATATGATCCCCCTCCCCCTCCATACATCACCCCCATTTCCCTCCATATATGATCCCCCTCCATACATCACCCCCATTTCCCTCCATATACGATCCCCCTACCCCTCCATACATCACCCCCCTCTCCCTCCATACATGTCCCCCCTCCATACATCACCCCCATTTCCCTCCATACATGATCCCCCTCCATACATCACCCCCATTTCCCTCCATATATGATCCCCCTCCATACATCACCCCCCTCTCCCTCCATATATGATCCCCCTCCTTACATCACCCCCCTCTCCCTCCATATATGATCCCCCTCCATACATCACCCCCCTCTCCCTCCATATATGATCCCCCTCCCCCCCATTTACCTCCATATATGATCCCCCTCCCCCTCCATACATCACCCCCATTTCCCTCCATATATGATCCCCCTCCATACATCACCCCCCTCTCCCTCCATATATGATCCCCCTTCCCCCTCCATACATGTCCCCCCTCCATACATCACCCCCCTCTCCCTCCATATATGATCCTCCTCCATACATGACCCCCCTTCGGTTTATCAGTGCTGTGCCCTGGCACTCTGCCCCTCCCCCAGGTTGGCAGGCCTGATGTCACCTCCCGGGATCGGCACACCACGCTCGGTCACCTCTGATCTCCCGCGTCCTCCAGTCTCCATAGACACCGGTGTAGCGGCAAGATCAGCCTAAACCCGTGACATGCGCAGTTGCTTCAGGAGGACTGATCTACATGGGGGGCACTGATCTTGCCGCTACAAGGGCAGGGATGCGGTTTTTGGCTGCATTTCAATTCCAGCTGCCAGGATCCGGGGCTGTCCGACCTTCTGGCCTTCCATCGGGAGAAGACGATTGTTTTGGGTCTACACATAAAATGAACCAAAAACATTCACAATTTTGAATCGTGGGCAGAAATCATCAATCTCAGCCCGTAATCCCGAGTCTCACCGCAGTCGCTGCAAAACGCACCACACGTGTATCATACCTCCCAACTGTCACTGATTGCGAACAAGTCCTTCTGTCCCCCTACCCCTCTGTCCTCCTACCCAGGGGCGGACTGACAACTCATGGGGCCCCCGGGCAATAGGGGATCATGGGGCCCCTGTGTCCTTGCCTAAACTCAAAAAAGCCTATGAAAGGTACCAGGGGCATCTCATGGGGCCCCCTACTGACCCCGGGCCCTCGGGCAGTGCCCGAGTTTCCAAATGGTCAGTCCGCCCCTGGCCCCGGTACCCAGATCTGTCATCGGCCATGTCCAAGGTACACAGCCGGTGACAGATCTCGACACCGAGCGGCACTGCGGGCACGCGAAAAGCGCGATCTGAGAAGGACGTCATATGACGCCCTCCCGGAACGACGAGAGGCTCACCTGCCCGTCATTTTACTATAGGCCGGGTGGGAAGTGGTTAAACAGGTTCTGTGGGTGGAGATATGATATAGCCCCGCCCCTATGTATCCTGCCATGGATTGGCATCAGGAAAGGAAAATTACGGTATTTGATACAATTTTCTTAAAACCAGGAAACCCTTTAAATACTCGATATGGTTCATTATTTTAAAGTTTACATAGGAAAATTAAAATAAATATACAGCAAGCAACATCTGTGGCCATAAATACGTATAGTATGTAATGAGGAAACATGTAGCTCAATGAAACTTCCCTTTCGTGGGAAAAAAAAAATTACTAAAAAAAAAAAAAAAAAAATGAAATAAAATAATATAGGGTATTCAATTGCAACACGAGTCATATTGTAATTGAATGTTATTAAAAATGACCTTTCCTTTCCGCTGTAATGGCCACCTGGGGGTGTTCTGTACACAGATGATATACAGAACACCATTTCCTGCTTGTGTGATTGGCTCACTCATTTTCCCAGAAGTCTGCACAAGACACAAGTCAGATTTTGGGCATCCCCTGCAACAAAAATGTCATTCTTGGCGAGATGCTCCCAAAGGGAAATCGCATCTAAAAGGGATGCAGACCCTGCCACCTTTCCTAGTAGAGCCCTGCAGGTGCAGCAGCCGATTGATAATTATAAAGTCACTCCCATTCACTTTGCACATGGACACAGACACACAAACGGCTTTTTCTTCAGAACAACAAAAGGCAGGAATCTGAAACAGTTTGCTAAAATCCCTGCAATGTAGAGATCACCCAGAGGGGAGGGTTTTCTTCTCAGCAAAAGTGGAGTTACCCCCGGTTCACATCTATGTGGGTGGTGCTGCTGCGGATCCGCACCACCCGCACAGAGAAATGCAGACCCGTGGGTGGGTGTCATTAGTTCTAATGGCACGCCGCCCGCACTGGGAAACGCTACCGTACTGGGAACCTCGGCTGCATTTTCCAAAGTAGTGCAGGGACTTCTTCCCTGCGTGTCACAGGCACAGGAGTCCATTCAAATGAATGGGCTCTCGTGCCCGGGACTCCACAATGTCAGTGTTCCCACATAGAATGCTTTTTAGGAATGCAAGCCTTGCTGCCCTCAACGGACCAGGGAAATCCAAAGGAACTGTGTGTAAAGAAACAGACAGAGGGCACACGGGCCTAGTGCATCACCTTCTAAAAATGAGATTTATTGAATAAAAAGTAGTATACTCACAAAGAAATAAAATCAAAGGCACAGCAAAAGAAAGGCAGCATGGTCCAATCTCCCTAGATGGTAGCCATTAGGGGCCTGTAAGACCTCCAAATGGCTGACGCGTTTCGAGGCAGAACCTCTTCCTCAGAGCCAAACTTCTACAGGGCAGCACCAGTGTGCAAAATCACACATTATATAAATATATAAAATTTGACGGGAGTCACTTTGGGTGGGGGGGACCATGGAACACAGCTCACTTTGGAGAGGTGAGGAGACCCCTGTCTCAGCTCCCCATATCTCTCCTATGTGTAAGTCACCCTGTGCCTGTTAAGGGTACAGGGTGACCTGTCCTAACATTGGGGTGGGGGGTTGGTGATTGTTTTATGCCATGTGGTTGCATCCCATTGTTCTATTGTGTGTCTGGTTTGGGAGCAAACTATTATGGGATGAAGGGGTTTGTGTTCTAGCTTAGTGGAGGTGTCTCCAGCAGCCCTCCCCCCTGATGGGACTGCCTGCTTGTGTGTCTCTTGTTACTGGGAGTGGATTGCCCCGCCCTGTGTCATTATGCGCACGGGGGGGGGGGGGGTTGTTCCCTTGAATGTATATATCTTGTATCTGTGTTGAAATGAAGTAGTCTATTTCCTGGTTTTACTTCAATAATGGTGTCTGTGGTAGGTGTTCGGACGGGGAAGCGGGAGTCTAACGGAAATACCCAAGTGTAGCCAGGGTCCGGTTCCACAAAATCACACATTATATAAATAAATATATACGGTATAATGTTTATATGATTTTGCAGTTCCAGGTAGGGGGCCCTACTTGCGCCTCCATTCGCGGCCTCGGCTGTCAGTCACAGAGTCCCGGCACACAGTTAACCCTTTGATCACCCTCCATATTAACCCCTTCCTGCCTAGTGCCATTAGCACCTTGTCAGTGCTTTTTATTAGCACTGATCACTGTATTGGTGTCACTGGGAATGTCAGTGACACCAAGTCTGTCCCCCCCCCAGTGTCAGAATGCCCGCCACACTCCCACTATAAGTCGCTGATCATCACCATTACTAGTAAAAAGGAAAAAAGAAAATCCCAGTATCTATACCGCCATTTGTAGACGCTATAAACTTTCACGTAAACCAATTCATTTACACGTATTGGGAGGGGCTTTTTTTTTTTTTTTTTAGCAAAGACATGGAGCAGAATACATTTTGGCCTAAATTTATGACATTTTATTTTTAAAAATGTTTTACTAGACATGTTTAATAGCCAAAAATAGTGTTTTATCTTGTTTTGTTTATAGCACAAAAAAAAAAAATGCACAGGTGATCAAATACCACCAAAAGAAAGCTCCATTTGTGGGGGAAAAAAGGATGTAAATCTCATTATGGTGCAGCGTTGCATGACCGTGTAATTGTCAGGTAAAATAACGCAGCGCCATATCGCAAACAATTGTCTGGTCAGGAAGGGGGGGAATCCTCTGGAGTGCGAGTTAACAGCAATGTGGCCACTTCTTGAACAGGTGAAAATATCTGAAAATTACATCCTAAATGTTTTTTGACTGTCTTTTAATTTTTTTTTAGGCAAATAGTGAACAAGTTCGTATTCATCTAACAAATCTGCCACTTTCTCAGTGCGACAAAGCAAGTGCAAAGCTATTTTTTTGGGAAAAAGAAGACTAAAAGCAGGAAAAAAAGGGTTTTATTTGTTATCTAACCTTAAATCTAAAGCAGGTGTCTCCAAACTGTCTAAGCAATGGGCCAGTTTACGGTCCTTTAGGCCTCACCCTTAGTTCACACTATGCGGGTTGGTTGCGGGTACGAGAATCGCATCTGTTCCCGACAGGGCCAGTGCTTCCACTAGGGAAACTAGACAACCACCTAGGTGCACTGTCACCTAGGGGCGCAACACAGACTGGAACTGTGTGGGATGCTGCCAGTGTAGCAGCTGCTGCTTCCAGTGTTCCTCTCAGACTCGGTCCCTTACTGAAAGCCAGCTGTTGTCTGCTGCTCACTGTGGAGTTCCAGCCCTTCTCTTCCCATTCATTAGTGAAGGCGGAGCTGTGCCTGCAGAGGTAGGTAATGTCTGACTCTGTTGTCTCGTGTCTGTGTGAGTGTGACCCAGCCGGCCATCCACATACGTAATGTGTCAGTGAGTGATGACATCATCACGATCCCACAGCCTGCTCTTCTATTGTCTGCTGGGCCTTCTGATCTGTGTCAGTGTTGGTGTGTTGTGTCAGATCTGCCACTGTGTGGGAGCGCTCAGTTCAGCTGCCTGCTGTCACAGCGTTTTACCTCCCCCCATTGCCTGGGGAATTCCAGCCTGAGATCTGTCACAGTGTGGATCCATCATCCTCCACTCACTGCAACTGTCACCCTGCCACTGCCAGCCACAGTCCATTTGTGACACTGATCTGGTCTTTAATATTGGTGCTGGTGGCATCTTATGGCACTTTTTTTTGTAAATTAAAAGAAATGTAATAGTTTCATGTTTGGTTGATTTAATATTTTGTACTGTTTTTTTTTTAACATTTACTGGGTGGGCACAAGTAGCTGTTCTAGCCTAGGACACAGAACAGTCTAGCATTGGTCCTGGTTCCCGCACCTACCCGCAGCCAATTCGAGCGCCCCTGAGATTTGCGGGGCTGCCATTCATTCTGAATGGCGCCCCCACACATCTCAGCTCGTACCACGAGTGCGGGAAACCGAATGCTCAAAAAGAACTCACCGAATGGTCAAAAAAACCACGCCGTTACTATGAGGCCGCATTTTTAAAAAAGTGCATGCATTTTTGTGCGGAGACGCAGGCACAGCAGCCTATTTAAATGAATGGGCTGCTGAGACCGAGCAAACACAGGCTACGCAGCCTTCAATAGTGTGAACTGAGGGTTGGGGGGGGGGGGGGGGGCAGACTGTGGCCAGTGAGAGTAGAGAATGCCCTAGTGTCAATGCCTCATCACTGGTTTTAATGGGAGAAATAGTGCCCCATAGATGGTCTCAGTAGGGGAATGGTGCCCCATCAACAGGGCCGCAGTGCTCCAAGGGCCAGATAAAGGCAAGCAAAGGGCCACATTCGGCCCCTGGGCCGCAGGTTGGAGACCACTGATCTAAAGTATAGATCTATAGTTATCCCAAGCATGTTTAAAGTCACTTAGGTCTCATTTAGACTTGTATTTCGACCTTGTAAAAAAATGAGCCATTGAGCCTTGTTTTTAGCACCCCCAACTGCTACTCACCAAGCTGCAAAGGCAGCAAATGGGGTTTTATCACGTCATGGTCGCAACGCATTGCTTCACGGCCACAGCAAAACCCATGCGGAGTTAACAACTTCAAGTCCGGACACTTTCACCCCCTTCCTGCCCAGGCCACTTTTCAGCTCTCAGCGCTATCACACTTTGAATGACAATTGCGCGGTCATGCAACACTGTACCCATATGAATTTTTTAGCGATTGTTTTTTTGAGACAGATAAAACTTTGGTGGCATTTATTCACCACTGAGATTTTTATTTTTTTGCTCTATAAATGAAAAAGTCCAAAAATTGTGAAAAAAAAGTTTCTCATAAAATTTTGCAAATCTTTCTTCATAAATCTTGGTCAAAATGTATTCAGCTTTTTAGTTAAAAAATAACCCAAATTAGTTTAACCAAAAACTATAATTTTTCAAAAATGTTTTTAATTTTAATTTTTTTTTATATTATTATGACACTGTACTACTTGTGGGGGGTGATGAAGATTTTTTTTTCTTTGTTGTACACCGATTGCTTTTACACCCATAAACGCTGTAAAAAGCAATCATTTCTCCTCTGTGGCTGCATTCTTGCAGCCATTGAGAAATACTGTGCGAGCTACGATTAGTCAAAGCTTGTCACATGGTACAAGGCTGTTGTAAATAGCCCTGTACCATGTGATCTCTGTGATCATTCATAGATTTCACTAGTAGTAAGCAATGATGTCAGGAAGTGACATCTTGTTTACTACTGTTCATGTGATCACTGATTGGCCAATCATTGATCACATGATCGGGACCTGACACAGCGATCGGTGTTCCGGACACAGCGGGCACTGATCACTGTATTGGTGTCACTGGGAGGTCAGTGTCCGTTAGTTCCCTCCCAGTATCAGAATGCCCGCTAGAAGTTGCTGATCGCCACCATTACTAGTATTAAATTTTTTTTTTTTAGAAAATTCCAGTATATATACCGCCATTTGTAGACACTATAACTTTCACGTAAACCAATTAATTCACAGGTATTGGGATTATTTTTTTTTAGCAAAGACACGGAGCAGAATACATTTTGGCCTAAATTCATGAAAAAAAATTAGATTTTTTACAGCTTTATTGGATATGTTTTATAGCAAAAAGTCAAAAATATTATTCTATTTTTCCAAATTGTCAGTCTTTTTGGTTATAGCGGGGGAGGGAAAAAAAAAACAAAACAAAAAAAAAAAAAATCGCAGACGTGTTCACATACCACCGAAAGCAAGCTCTATTTGGGAAGGGGGGGGGGGAGGGACAAATTTCATTTGTGTACAGTGTTGCATGACCGAGCAATCTGGTAAAGTAGTGCAGTGCCATATCACAAAAAATGGCCTGGTCAGGTAGGGGGGGAAATCCTCTGCGGGTCAAGTGGTTAACAGTAACATACACCCCCCCCAAAAAAAAGTCAACATACTTCCTTTAAAATGACATTTTATTCAGTGATGTCACAAGCTGTTCACATGTCAAATCCACAAATGGATGTTCCTGGCTGTATTTTACATCTGCTGAAAGGGGAGCCTCCAGACATTCAATGTTTTCTGAAAGTAAATCACCAGCATTTCTCTAGTTGATCCTCAAAGGCCAGATCTTGTTTATTCCAAAAAAATGTGCCCCCTGAACTGGATGGACATCAGAAACGGAGCCAGCACATAGCACTGCGTATACAGTCGTAGTCAGGGAGCTGCTTGACGAGATCTAGATGGAGACAGAAATTTGATCAGAATTAGAAGACAGTTACTGGAAATAGCCTGCATTCATTAACAACAGGTTAACAACATTTAACAATTAACATTTTTTTCTTTGGATGAAGTGTGGATGTACTTTGATTGCTCGCCCTGTCTCCATTGTGAAGGATGGCCCTCTCTGTTGTGACCTTGCACTACACATGCTCAGTTGCTCGCTATTTTCAGGCACTGTGCTGAATATGTAAAGGCCGATGTGCTGACAGCCTAAAGATTTACTGCTGCTCATGGAGCTCTGGGCTTCAAAAAAATGGCCACCTCCAGCAACGAGAAACAGGAGTGATGCTAAAGGCAATTTACACTGCACACTTATTTTGGTAGCATGATTATTAATGTAATATCTGTAGGGGGTCCCTCATCAAAAAGCCCTCAGTATAGACGGACGGTGCCCTCAGCACAGAGCCCTGAAGTATAGACGGACGTCGCCCTCAGCACAGAGCCCTCAGTATAGACGGACGGTACCCTCAGCACAGATCCCTCAGTATAGACGGAAGGTACCCTCAGCACAGAGCCCTCAGTATAGACGGACGGTACCCTCAGCACAGATCCCTCAGTATAGACGGAAGGTACCCTCAGCACAGAGCCCTCAGTATAGACGGACGGTGCCCTCAGCCGGATCCCTCAGTATAGACGGACGGTGCCCTCAGTACGGAGCCCTCAGTATACACGGACGGTGCCCCCAGCAAAAAGCCCTCAGAATAGACGGACGGCGCCCTCAGCACAGATCCCTCAGTATAAACGGACGGCGCCCTCAGCACAAAGTCCTCAGTATTGACCAGGGGTGAGCAACTGTGGCCCTCCGGCTTGTTACAGAACTTAAAGTCCCATGATGCATTGCAAAACTGACAGAAGCGTGAGTCCCAAAGGCAGAGGCATGATGGGACTTGTAGTTCACCAAAAGCAGGAGGGCCACAGTTGCCCACCCGTGATATAGACGAACGGTGCCCTCAGCACACAGCACTCAGCATAGACGGACGGCGCCCTCAGCACAGAGCCATCAGTATAGACGGACGGTGCCCTCAACACAGATCCCTCAGTATAGACCAGGGGTGAGCAACTGTGGTCCTCCAGCTGTTGTAGAACTACAAGTCCCATGAGGCATTGCAAAACTGACATTTACAAGCATGAGTCTCAAAGGAAGAGGCATGATGGGACTTGTAGTTCACCAAAACTTGGAAGGCCACAGTTGCCCACCCCTGATATAGACGAACGGTGCCCTCAGCACAGAGCCCTCAGTATAGACGGACGGTGCCCTCATAAAAAAACCCTCAGTATAGACGGACGGTGCCCTCAGCACAGAGCCCTCAGTATAGACGGACGGTGCCCTCAGCATAGATCCCTCAGTATAGACGGACGGTGCCCTCAGCATAGATCCCTCAGTATAGACGGACGGTGCCCTCAGCAAAAAGCCCTCAGTATAGACGGACGGTGCCCTCAGCAAAAAGCCCTCAGTATAGACGGACGGTGCCCTCAACAAAAAGCCCTCAGTATAGACGGACGGTGCCCTCAGCAGAGTCCTCAGTATAGACGGACGGTGCCCTCAGCCGGATCCCTCAGTGGGACCAGCAATGGGCAAACTACGGCCCGGCGGACCTTTTAATCCAGCCCGCGGAGCTAGGCTCCTCTCACAGTCCGCCCTGAAGACCGGTGTAGCATGAAAATCTGTCTCCTATGAGGATCTGTCCCCCTCGACGTATCTGCGCATGTGCCGGAGATCGCCGATCGGCTGCTAATGCCTGAAACTGGCACATGCGCAGATACGTCGAGGGGGGACAGATCCTCATAGGAGACAGATTTTCATGCTACACCGGAACGGCGCAGGAACACGGCGAGAGGAACGCGCGGAGCAAAGGTAAGTGAATTGACACAGGGGGGACTTGGGGACTTAATATGGGGGATGAATTAATATGGGGAATGAATTACTATAGGGGGGATGAATTACTATATGGGGGATGAATTACTATAGGGGGGATGAATTACTATATGGGGGATGAATTACTATAGGGGGGATGAATTACTATATGGGGGATGAATTACTATGGGGGATGAATTACTATATGGGGGATGAATTACTATGCTTACTATGGGGGAATATTACTATACTCACTATGGATGACACATACACATCATTCATCTACTCTTGGTCCGGCCCCCGTGTCCAATATATGAACCCATTGCGGCCCTCAAGTCAAAAAGTTTGCCCACCCCTGGTATAGACGGATGGTGCCCTCAGCACAGAGCCCTCAGTATAGACAGGCGGAGCCCTCAGCACAGATCCCTCAGTATAGACGGACGGCACCCTCAGCACAGATCTCTCAGTATAGACGGACGGTGCCCTCAGCACAGATCCCTCAGTATAGACGGACGGTGCCCTCGGCAAAAAGCCCTCAGAATAGACGGACGGTGCCCTCAGCACAGAGCCCTCAGTATAGATGGACGGTGCCCTCAGCACAGAGCCCTCAGTATAAACGGACGGCGCCCTCAGCACAGATCCTTCAGTATAGACCAGGGGTGAGCAACTGTGGCCCTCCGGCTTGTTACAGAACTACAAGTCCCATGATGCATTGCAAAATTGACAGAAGCGTGAGTCCCAAAGGCAGAGGCATGATGGGACTTGTAGTTCACCAAAAGCAGGAGGGCCACAGTTACCCACCCCTGATATAGACGAACGGTGCCCTCAGCACACAGCACTCAGCATAGACAGACGGCGCCCTCAGCACACAGCACTCAGCATAGACGGACGGCGCCCTCAGCACAGATCCCTCAGTATAGACAGACGGCGCCCTCAGCACAGAGCCCTCAGTATGGACAGACGGTGCCCTCAGTATAGACGGACGGCGCCCTCAGCACAGAGCCCTCAGTATAGACAGACGGTGCCCTCAGCACAAAGCCATCAGCATAGACGGACGGTGCCCTCAGCACAAAGCCCTCAGTATATAGACGGACGGTGCCCTCAGCACAAAGCCCTCAGTATAGACGGATGGTGCCCTCAGCACAGATCCCTCATTACAAACGGACGGTGCCCTCAGCCCAAAACCCTCAGTATAGATAGACTGCGCTCTCAGCAGAGATCCCTCAGTATAGACGGACGGCGCCCTCAGCACAGAGTCCTCAAGTATAGACGTGGTACCCTCAGCACAGATCCCTCAGTACAGAAGGACGGTGCCCTCAGCACAGATCCCTCAGTGTAGACGGACGGTGCCCTCAGTACAGATCCCACAGTATAGACGGACAGTGCCCTCATCCCAGAACCCTCAGTATAGACGGACAGTGCCCTCATCCCAGAACCCTCAGTATAGGACGGTGCCCTCAGCCCAGAACCCTCAGTATAGACGGACGGTACCCTCAGTATAGATAGACGGCGCTCTCAGCAGAGATCCCTCAGTATAGACGGACGGCGCCCTCAGCACAGAGTCCCCAAGTATAGACGGGGTACCCTCAGCACAGATCCCTCAGTACAGAAGGACGGTGCCCTCAGCACAGATCCCTCAGTATAGACGGACGGTGCCCTCAGCACAGATCCTTCAGTATAGACCAGGGGTGAGAAACTGTGGCCCTCCAGCTGTTGTAGAACTACAAGTCCCATGAGGCATTGCAAAACTGACAGTTACAAGCAAGAGTCCCAAAAGGCAGAGTCATGATGGGACTTGTAGTTCACCAAAAGCTGGAGGGCCACAGATGCCCACCCCTGATATAGACAGACGGCGCCCTCAGCACAGAGCCCTCAGTATAGATGGACGTGCCCTCAGCACAGATCCTTCAGTATAGACCAGGGGTGAGCAACTGTGGCCCTCCGGCTTGTTACAGAACTACAAGTCCCATGATGCATTGCAAAACTGACAGAAGCGTGAGTCCCAAAGGCAGAGGCATGATGGGACTTGTAGTTCACCAAAAGCAGGAGGGCCACAGTTACCCACCCCTGATATAGACGAACGGTGCCCTCAGCACTCAGCATAGACGGACGGCGCCCTCAGCACAGATCCCTCAGTATAGACAGACGGTGCCCTCAGCACAGAGCTCAGTATAGACGGACGGTGCCCTCAGCCCAGAACCCTCAGTATAGATAGACGGCGCTCTCAGCAGAGATCCCTCAGTATAGACGGACGGTGCCCTCAGCACAGAGTCCCCAAGTATAGACGGGGTACCCTCAGCACAGATCCCTCAGTGTAGACGGACGGTGCCCTCAGTATAGACAGACGGTGCCCTCAGCACAGATCCCTCAGTATAGACGGACGGTGCCCTCAGCACAGATCCCTCAGTATAGACGGACGGTGCCCTCAGCACAGATCCCTCAGTGTAGACGGACGGTGCCCTCAGTATAGACAGACGGTGCCCTCAGCACAGATCCCTCAGTATAGACGGACGGCGCCCTCAGCACAGAGCCCTCAGTATAGACAGACAGTGCCCTCAGCACAAAACCATCAGTATAGACGGACGGTGCCCTCAGCACAGAGCTCAGTATAGACGGACGGTGCCCTCAGCACAGAGCTCAGTATAGACGGACGGTGCCCTCAGCACAGAGCTCAGTATAGACGGACGGTGCCCTCAGCACAGATCCCTCAGCATAGACGGACGGTGCCCTCAGCCCAGAACCCTCAGTATAGACGGACGGTGCCCTCAGCCCAGA
Organism: Staurois parvus; assembly: GCF_062004578.1. Lineage (NCBI taxonomy): Eukaryota > Metazoa > Chordata > Amphibia > Anura > Ranidae > Staurois > Staurois parvus. Next base: position 238,633 of record NW_028319066.1, read on the forward strand.
ACCCTCAGTATAAACGGACAGTGCCCTCAGCCCAGAACCCTCAGTATAGACGGACGGTGCCCTCAGCCCAGAACCCTCAGTATAGATAGACGGCGCTCTCAGCAGAGATCCCTCAGTATAGACGGATGGCGCCCTCAGCACAGAGTCCCCAAGTATAGGCGGGGTACCCTCAGCACAGATCCCTCAGTACAGAAGGATGGTGCCCTCAGCACAGATCCCTCAGTGTAGACGGATGGTGTCCTCAGCACAGAGCCCTCAGTATAGACGGACGGTGCCCTCAGCACAGATCCCACAGTATAGACCAGGGGTGAGAAACTGTGGCCCTCCAGCTGTTGTAGAACTACAAGTCCCATGAGGCATTGCAAAACTGACAGTTACAAGCAAGAGTCAAAAAAGGCAGAGGCATGATGGGACTTGTAGTTCACCAAAAGCTGGAGGGCCACAGATGCCCACCCCTGATATAGTCAGACGGCGCCCTCAGCACAAAGCCCTCAGTATAGACGGACGGTGCCCTCAGCACACAGCCCTCAGTATAGATGGACGGTTTCTTCAGCACACAGCCCTCAGTATAGACGGACGGCGCCCTCAGCACAGAGCCCTCAGTATAGACGGACGGCGCCCTCAGCACAGAGCCCTCAGTATAGACGGACGGCGCCCTCAGCACAAAGCCCTCAGTATAGACGGACGGTGCCCTCAGCACAGAGCCCCCAAATACAGACAGATGGTTCCCGCCCAGAACAAACCCCCAGTCAGTATAGACGGACAGTCCACGGTACCACTTGAAACTGCTGAAGTAAATGTACGTAAGGAAGTCTTCAAGTGGTCAGTAACACTTTAACCACCCAAACTAAAACAACGTTGGGATGGAATAACCTTCGGGATGAAAGTCACAACTACAGGAAATGCTTTAAATTAAAAACGACCTACCATCTGCAGCTACAGCAGGACACTTGTCATAGATGTACTTTCAGCAGACGTTCCTCAATGTTTTAGCACCGATGGCCTGCCGAGAGAAAAAAAACAAATTTCAGCACATTTGTCATCATACATACACATTACAAAACAAAGCTATTTTTTCTCATTAGTACACAGGTGGTGGCAGAGACACGAGGAACACTTTTTTCATGCCTTTACTTGAGACGTTCAACACAAGCAGGAAGCCTTGCGATTTTCTAGAGAGTTTATTTAACCCTTTCACTGCCAAAGTCGCTTGTGTTGCCGGCACAAATGCTTAAAATAAATAAAAATCATTTTAGGCCTGAAGATTACATAAAATCCCCAAACATTAGAAATATTTTCTGAAAGCAGACACCCTAGAGAATAAACTAGTGGTAGCTCCAATTTTTTTGTCACAACAAAGGTCTAGGAAATGCAAAACTTCCGTAAAATACACTGAAGTTAATTTTGGGGCACACAAATGTCATCACTTACCTAATTGTTTGCTAGAATCTAGAAGACGAGGTTTGCCCCGAGAAAATAGATACCCACCATTTCAAACCCTAAATTTGCATGCGGCCGTGAAATGGCGACAACTTTCAGTACCCTATAGTTTCCTCAGGTGACACTGTAAAAGCCCCCACAGGTCATCAGTTTAGTGTAGGGGGGGCTCAAAAAACCTTTTTTTTTTTTTTTTTTTAAAGGCTGGGGGTGGGATATTTTGTGTTGGGGTGCAACTAATTTTTTACTATTAAAAACTTTTTTTTTTTACATCTCACACATTCCCCATGTGATGATTTTTTGGGAAACAGATCATCGTTAATGAGACACTCAGGGTCTAATAGACCCTGCATGAATCCCCTGAATGTAATGCAATGCAGATCGCATTGCATTACATTATTTCCTGGTCATGTTGGTTGGGGATACAGAGGCTGACCTGAAAGTGACATCATACACATCGCTTTCTGGATGTGTCTGGTCTTGCTCTGTACGCCTGAAATTCCTCCTCACATTGACTGTTTCTACCATCCCAGCTGCCACCTTCCTACCCAGACAGATCCTCTTCTCACCCCGCATCGCCACCTGCAGTGACCAAACACCAGACTTCTGTGGAATTCTAATTAAGAAGCACCGGGAAGGAGGTCTGACAAACTTTCCTATAGGGGATGCCGGACAAACGCCCTGTACATGGTGCCGGACAAACGCCTGTAGGGGTTGCCAGATGAACACCCTGTAGGGGGTACCGGACAAACGCACTATAGCGGGTCTCGGACAAACGCCCTTTAGGGGGTGCCAGACAAACGCCCTGTTACGGGTGCTGCACAAATGCCTTGTAGCAGGTGCCGCACAAACGCCCTGTAGTGGTGCCGGACAAATGCAATGTAGGGGGTGCCGGACAGCACCCTGTAGGGGGTACTAAACAAACGCAATGTGCTGGACAAACGCCCTGTAGGGGGTGCCGGACACACACCCTGTAGCGGTTGCCAGACAAACGCACTGTAGGGGGTGCCCAACAAATGCAAGGAAGGGGATGCAAAACAACCGCCTTGAAAGGAGTGCAGGACGAACACCCTGTAGGGGGTACCGAACAAACACCTTCTCGGTGGTGCCGGACAAACACCTTCTCGGTGGTGCCGGACAAAGCCCTGTAGGGGGTGCCGGAACACGTCCTTTAGGTGGATGCCGGACAAACGTCTTGTAGGGGGTGCCGGACAAACGCCCTGTAGGGAAGTTTGTCAACCTTTTAACCATCAAGCCAATTTTTTCGTCTAAATTTCAGGGAACCCCTTAAATCATTTTCAGTCTGCAGCTCTCAGTAGATTAGCACAAATCAGTGAGTGTTCGCTATTATAATAAACAAATTCACATTTTTAACTAGAAGCTTTGTTCTGTAGAACAGACATTTCATTTAGTGGCAAAACATTTGCATTGGGGTTTAGTAGCAAAAATGACAAATTAGATTTCAGTAGTTAAGAATACTTTTATGTGCCCTGTACTTCTCTGCGTCTTGTCAGTGAATGAAGGTGAATGTCCTCTCTGGCACCACAGATTTTACTTGTGATAAATAATATTTAATGTTGTCACAAATAATAAATGGATTTCTTTTCACTTACTGTCCTGCAAACCCTCCCATAGAGAAATCCTATTCCCATTATTATGGACGATTCAGAGTGGGAATCATTAACCAATACCCTGAATTTGGGCTTTTAGCCAGTTATCTATCCATTTACAAAACTGATTTTTCCAAGCCAGTAGACTTCAACTTACAGCTGTGTGCGGGCAACTGTGTCAAACGCTTTTACAAAATCCAAGTACAGCCCAGCCGCCCCTCCGTCCCAAGTACAGCCCAGCCGCCCCTCCGTCCCAAGTACAGCCCAGCCGCCCCTCCGTCCCAAGTACAGCCCAGCCGCCCCTCCGTCCCAAGTACAGCCCAGCCGCCCCTCCGTCCCAAGTACAGCCCAGCCGCCCCTCCGTCCCAAGTACAGCCCAGCCGCCCCTCCGTCCCAAGTACAGCACAGCCGCCCCTCCGTCCCAAGTACAGCACAGCCGCCCCTCCGTCCAAGTACAGCCCAGCCGCCCCTCCGTCCAAGTACAGCCCAGCCGCCCCTCAGTCCAAGTACAGCCCAGCCGCCCCTCCATCCCAAGTACAGCCCAGCCGCCACTCCGTCCCAAGTACAGCACAGCCGCCCATCCGTCCAAGAACACCACAGCCGCCCCTCCGTCCAATTACACCACCGCCACCTCTCCATCCAAATATACCCCAGCCGCCCCTCAGTCCAAGAACACCCCAGCCGCCCCTCAGTCCAAGAACACCCCAGCTGTGTGCGGGCAACTGTGTCAAACGCTTTTACAAAATCCAAGTACAGCCCAGCCGCCCCTCCGTCCCAAGTACAGCCCAGCCGCCCCTCCGTCCCAAGTACAGCCCAGCCGCCCCTCCGTCCCAAGTACAGCCCAGCCGCCCCTCCGTCCCAAGTACAGCCCAGCCGCCCCTCCGTCCCAAGTACAGCCCAGCCGCCCCTCCGTCCCAAGTACAGCCCAGCCGCCCCTCCGTCCCAAGTACAGCACAGCCGCCCCTCCGTCCAAGTACAGCCCAGCCGCCCCTCCGTCCAAGTACAGCCCAGCCGCCCCTCAGTCCAAGTACAGCCCAGCCGCCCCTCCATCCCAAGTACAGCCCAGCCGCCACTCCGTCCCAAGTACAGCACAGCCGCCCATCCGTCCAAGAACACCACAGCCGCCCCTCCGTCCAATTACACCACCGCCACCTCTCCATCCAAATATACCCCAGCCGCCCCTCAGTCCAAGAACACCCCAGCCGCCCCTCAGTCCAAGAACACCCCAGCCGCCCCTCCGTCCAAGTACACCAGAGCCGGCCCTCCATCCAAGTATACCACCGCCATCCCTTCATCCAAGAACACCAGAGCCACCCCTACATTCAAGTATACCAACGCCACCCCTCCATCCAAGTACACCAGAGCCACCCTTCAGTCCAAGTACACTACAGCCACCCCTACATTCAAGTACACCACTGCCACCCCTCAGACTTATGACTTTAAAGTTTGACCTTTTCGCTGCCAAAGCCATTTTTGTGTTTTTTTGCACACATGCTTAAAAGGAGAAGTCATGCTGGCCAGGGACACTGAGGTTGACCTGTAAGTGTTGTCACACATTTCTGGGTCAGAAACAAGGAAGGGAGAAGAGCGGACATGTGTCCTCCCTCCCCTTTAGCCAGCGGCATCTGCCATGTTGTGTGGAAGCAATCGGGTGCAGCCTCCCGAATGCTCCATCTGACAGAAAGGAGTCCACCTGTCAGATTTACACACAATCCCGGGGTGGGAAGCCACCAGGAATGTATGTAACAGGTTGTTTCATTAACCTCTGCAGGAAAACAGAACTGCCAATTAGCATGGCGACTTACATTTATCTTGGTGGTCCATTCCTCCAGAGAAACACGCTGGCCACAAGCCCAGACTTGGTCCCCGATGTCCTCACACACACAGGGGTTGTGCCTAAGATACAAAATCACAACACTTAAAATTGGTTCTTTTGATGCACACATTTCTCTCTGACCAATCACATCTATTTGAGCCACTACATCATGTTTCACTGCCTTCTGTGCCTGGACCAGTTTCCCGTGTTGCAAAAGACTCATCCTGCAAATGTAACCACTTGTGGACCGCCAGCCATGTACTGCAGATGGGAGGCCCGCTCAGGCAAAGTGACGTACTGTACACCGCTGCCTGCCTCTGGGCTCAGAGGGGCGCATGCATATCCCCCCCCCCCCGTGCTGACACTTGCTGTGATTGTACACAGCAGGAGTCTGTCAGCATGTCCCAGCCAATGAATCACGCCTGGGACCTGCTGATCAGGAGACAAAGACCTGTAGTAAAAAGCAGCACACATTAATCATTGTTAGGCACACATTTAACCCCTTGAATACCCAAGATGTTAACCCCTTCCCAGCCAGTCATTAGTACAGTAATTGTGTATAGTATTACTGATCACTGTGTTAGTGTCACTGATGTCAGTGGCAGTTAGTGTCAGATTGCCCACCGCACTATCACAGTCCCACCATAAATTAGCAATCACTGTCATTAGTTTAATACAATAAAAATTAAATAAATTGTATATATATATATATATATATATATATCTATATACATACACACACACACACATATATATACATTGTGGGAACTCGCTTCAAGGTGGTAGAGCCTTTTAAACGCACACAGCTACTCGCTTTCTTTAAGGGCCTTTTTAGCCCACTTTTATTTACAAGAAAGTTCAAATAAACAAGAATTCTTCCCATGCAGGGGTATCCATCATCAAGCAAATTCATAGTATTCAGCCTCCTGGCTTGCAAGCAGTTTTAAGTCTGCCTCCTGCAGACTCTTCCCAAAAGGTTCTTTTGGCACCCAGCGAACCTTTAGCACACAGCTATTCTGTAGCAGCCCCTTGCTGCTTTTGGCTTCCACCTCTCCTAGGTGTAGCCCACCTGACTCCACAGCAGAGACCTCCTGTCTGCCGGGGTGGAGCCCGCCTGACTCCTAACTGCTGGGGTGGAGCCCAGAACTATGGTTAGGCCTCTACAAAAAGGCCTGCACACACCTGTGCAATCAGTGTGCTGGGGGTTCTCAAAACATGGACCCCGGATTGGAGATTTTATCCCTCCCAGATCTCTTCGAAATCTCCAGGCTCCAGATCCCAAAACAAGCTTAATAAATAAATGAGGAAACCGAAAAGTCAGTTTCCTCTGCAATACATTAACTCTCTGGAGCCCCTCAACCTGCCTGGTTGAGAATCCAGGGTTTTCAGCTTTATTTTGACCGTGGCAGGACACCGCACTGCCACATATCCCCCCCCCTTTGTTTTGACCCCGTAGGGGGCGGAACACACAAAGCTAAAACCCTTGCTTTAGACCTTCTGTGTGGGCTATCACCTGTAAAGGTCCAATCCTGGCTGACTTTATTTTCATCAAAGGGAGACACTACTCCCTTCCCCAAGAGGTGACTTCCCCTGTCTCCACTTACTTGGGCTCTACGACATCCCCGTACCTTTTTACGAGTGCGCTTCCAAAAGCGCGGTCTTTCTAATTTTGATGGGGTTATATTTTTAGACCCTTGAGTAATAGAGGTGGGCTCTTTTATTTTGGCATCAAACTCTTTTAACATCCCCTCGTTAAGCTTTGGGCCATTTCCCTTAGACCTTTCATTCTTATAACTTGGGCGTTTACTGGACCTTTGGAAAACTTTTCCAGAGTGACCTTCCTTACATAATTCTGCATTTGGGTAGACGACCCCAACCACATCACATTTACATGCGTCTTCCGGCACTTCTGCCCAAACCTCTGTCCTGTCCAACAGTACTCTGGTGTGCCTCTCATACAGATTACTGCTATGAAGCAACCCAGCAATGCACTGAAAGACAATTTTCACCATCACCAACAAGGATGGTATCACAGAATTCCTATATTGACCATCTTTGTTTTGTATAGCCTGTAATACCCAGCTCCGATTAGCGGGACTCCACTGTACCAGCTCTCCCGAACATGGAAGAGACAGTATGGTATACACCGGCTGTACACTCCAGAAGGCTAACATTTCCTTCAGCAGGTCTGTTATCAATAGACAGCCTGATTCTACACATAAGACTTTCCTGGAGACATGGAGACACTCATTTACTGATGCCTCAGAGGTGGTGCTTCTTAAAGAGGCTTCCTCTCTTATGGAGGTACCCAACACAACAACCTGGGGCTCTCCCAGAGCGTAACCAGGTGTGGGATTCACCCAAATACTCTGAGGCTCAATGTCAATGAGCTCTTCCACGGCTTCTCTATGGATATCAGTTTGGTATACCACACCATTAACTCCTTTATGGGCTGTGAGCAAAACTTCTGCTGAGTGTTTATCCTCAATGGTGCCTTTTACCAGCGGTGGGTTAATTTTGGCAGTGACAGGAGCGCCCTGGACTAACAGCTGCTCCACAGTCCCTCTTTTCAGCACAGCAGAAGTTGTGTCCACTTCATTGTTGGCAACAGAGGTATCTTTTATTAATGCCAACAAGCTTGTTGCCCATCTGTCCCAGTCCATCTTCCCTGTGATCCCATCAGAGGTACTACGCAGTACCACTCCAACCGCTGAAGGAGACACAGAGGGACAGAGTGGCTCTGTATCAGACCCATTACCTATATCTTCATGATCCATATCACACTGAGAGACTCCTTTTCTAGGCACAGCAGGTTGCAATTTCACACTCTCACCACTGTGACCTAGTGGCGTGTCATTCACTACAAAAACTTTTGCATTAGTGGATTGCATTAACCCATCATCATTATGATTACGTTCATACCTTTTAGATTCACCATTGCCACACTGAAATAAACTCTCATCACTCAATTCAGATACACTCTGGTCCACCAGAGCAACACCATAGTTATCCTGGGTTACCTTAACCACTGTTGCTAGGGGAGATAACACATCCTGCTTAGTGGTCACCCCTACTACATTTAATTCAGCATTCGCTTTAGAGGACATTGGTGCAACCCCAATATCAGTACTCTTCACATTGACATTTTTAACCGTTGCCTCCCCGCTAAACAGAGCATTATACAGAGGCAAGTCTCTCTCACAATCACCAGCAGTGGGTTTCTCAACTGGGAGTATCCCATATTTATAGCAGAGTGTCTCAAAGTCAGTCTCAATCAGTGCATTAGTATCGCTCACATTTCTCTCAAAAGTACCAGTCTTACCCACCACTGTAACAGGCTTCACCTTCACTTGAGTGCGTGGGATCTGGATCCTTTCTGTCATCTCCTCTGCTTGGCTTTGGCCAGCCAGTTCATCCATGCAGCTATAGGATGATACTGTGGCAGGCACTTCTGACTCCTTGGCACCCCCTGCAGGCAAAACAGGTACTTCATTGTTGCTAGAGGTGGCTGCCAACATTTTTAAACATGAATCTGGGCTTGCAGATGAAGACTTTTGCCCAGTAGCACCCTCATCAGTGGTATTCCATAATATGGGGCAGGTAAAGATACCATGCCCAAACTAACCACATTCCAGGCAGGGTATGGTTCCACCGACAACCTTCTTGGGATATGGAACCACATTTCCCTTGTAGCCCCTTCTCCTGGTTGGCAGGCTTTCTCCTGTTGCTATGGGAGATGGCACTCTCCCAGCTGAACTTTGTGGGTTCCTCCAGATGTGCTGAACTCTCATCTCTGCGTTGCCACAATCCTCTGCAGACGACACTTCTCTCACAGGGTCCGCAGGCCTGAAGTAACATGTGTTGCTATGGGCAACCACATTTTTCTGAAACTTTTGGGCAGCCTGCTGCTCTTTCCTGGAACTCCAAGCAGGCTTCCCAGTTGCATACCCAGACCTTTGTCTGGTTGTGTCACCTTGCACTGGAAGCTGGGATAAAGGGCACTTGGAGACAGTGTGCCCCCATTCACTGCACCGCAAACAGCGCCCTTGCGGCAGTATCTTAGCCGAACTTCCAACACTGCATCCTCTTTCAGGCTTAGTACTCTGCACACAGAAAACTGGTTTCCTTGCACCAGCATTGCCAGGGACAACAGCATGAACTTCCCACTGTGGCAAACTCTGTGCAGCCATGTATGGGGCTTGTTCTGGTGGTAACAACCCCTCCAGCCACAGGGCTCTGTCTCTCATTTCAGAAAATCTTGCTTCTTTTTTGAGTTTTGACCGCCCCATCTTTGCAGTCACTCCACAACACTTTTGCACAGTCCATCAACACAATGGAGCACTGTCTCTTTAAGGAAAGTTCCTTTTCTCTGCAGGATCTCCTCACCTGCACACACTGATAGTGTAGAGTCATGCACCAAACACAGTTCAACACATGAACTTACTTCCTTGCTGGGATCTCTAGTTCTGCCCGCATCCTCCACCATATGTGGGAACTCGCTTCAAGGTGGTAGAGCCTTTTAAACGCACACAGCTACTCGCTTTCTTTAAGGGCCTTTTTAGCCCACTTTTATTTACAAGAAAGTTCAAATAAACAAGAATTCTTCCCATGCAGGGGTATCCATCATCAAGCAAATTCATAGTATTCAGCCTCCTGGCTTGCAAGCAGTTTTAAGTCTGCCTCCTGCAGACTCTTCCCAAAAGGTTCTTTTGGCACCCAGCGAACCTTTAGCACACAGCTATTCTGTAGCAGCCCCTTGCTGCTTTTGGCTTCCACCTCTCCTAGGTGTAGCCCACCTGACTCCACAGCAGAGACCTCCTGTCTGCCGGGGTGGAGCCCGCCTGACTCCTAACTGCTGGGGTGGAGCCCAGAACTATGGTTAGGCCTCTACAAAAAGGCCTGCACACACCTGTGCAATCAGTGTGCTGGGGGTTCTCAAAACATGGACCCCGGATTGGAGATTTCATCCCTCCCAGATCTCTTCAAAATCTCCAGGCTCCAGATCCCAAAACAAGCTTAATAAATAAATGAGGAAACCGAAAAGTCAGTTTCCTCTGCAATACATTAACTCTCTGGAGCCCCTCAACCTGCCTGGTTGAGAATCCAGGGTTTTCAGCTTTATTTTGACCGTGGCAGGACACCGCACTGCCACAACATATATATACATATATACATACACATACACACACATATATATATATATATATATATACACACACATGCTACATTGTACCCATATGAAATTTTTATCATTTTTTTCTCACAAATAAAGCTTTCTTTTGGTGGTATTTAATCGCCGCTGGGCGCTTTACTTTTTGTGCTATAAACAAAAAAAAAAGTGCAAAAAATTTGAAAAAAAAAAAGTTTCTTTGTTTCTATTATAAAATTTTTCAAACCGGTAACTTTTCTCCTTCACTGATGTGCATTGATGAGGCAGCACTGATGGGCACCAATAGGCAGCACTGATGAGGTGTCACGGATAGGTGGCACTGATAGACAGCACTGATAGGTGTCACTGACTGGCATCACTGCTGGGCACTGACTGGCAGCACTGATGGACACTGGTGAGTGGCACAGGTGGGCGCACTGCTGGGCACGGGTGGGCGGAACTGGTGGGTGGCACTGCTGGGCTGCACTGGTGGGTGGCACTGCTGGGCACCGATCAGCAGGGCACTGATCAGCCGATTTTCACTCTGTTAGTGGGTCAATGGCACCGGTCAATTTTCGTGGTTCCTCCCCTTTTCAGTGATGGGGCATGTTGGAAAATTTGTGAAAAACGGGCGATTTTAGACTCATGGTCTAACTGTACAATCGTTTTTCCGAAAAGAATATGTGCATGAGCCATGACATGGCAGGAACAGACGTTTCATCTGTTATATGGGGTGAACTTTATGACTTGGACGCTTTTCTAAATCATTTCATGGCACCATCGGATGACCGAGCGAACGGTTTCGATTTTCGGATGAAAAATCGTTCGGAATTTGACACACATATGGCCCGCATTAAAAATTTTATATTTTTAACATTGCGCTGTTTATTTCCTCCTCCCCACCCTGCCTGTCTCCAGCCCCGCCCCTGGGATTAGCCAGGAGGGGAGAGACCTTGCAGTGCAATGAGCACTGATTGGCTGCTCTTTAGGAAAGGGGCGTGTCCAGCTGATCCTTTATCCCTTTCGCCGTCAGAGCCGTTTTTTGCACAAGTTAAAAAAAATAATTTTAGGCTTAAAGATGACACAAAACCCCCAAATATGAGATATTTCCTGAAAGCCGAGACCCCGGAGAATACAATAGTGGTACTTCCAATGTTTTATGTCACATGATATTACCGCAAAATTTCAGTAAAAAATACTTACGTTATTTTAGGGCACAAAAAAAAGCAATAAATGACCCGATTTTTTGGTAAAATATAACAGACGAGGTTGCAGCGATGACACCAATCATCCGGGGATACAGCTGCTGGTTATCGGCTGCACTTTCCTCGCACTGTCCCAGCATGAGGAGAGCACTGCTGATATCCAGAAATTGTCAGAGGAGGGATCGGCACCGATCAGCAGTGCCCACCTGTGCACATCAGTGCCGCCCACCATCAGCGCAGCCTATCAGTGCCCACCATCAGCACAGCCTATCAGTGCCCCACATCCGTGCCGCCCACCATCTGTGCCCCACATCCGTGCCGCCCACCATCAGTGCCCCACATCCGTGCAGCCCACCATCAGTGCCCCACATCCGTGCAGCCCACCATCAGTGCCCCACATCACTGCCGCCCACCATCAGTGCCCCACATCACTGCCGCCCACCTGCGGTCTCCTGCAAAATGATAGGCCTATCAGCAGGAGACCCAGCCAATCACTTTGTTCCTGCAGTGGGATGTCCAGCCAGTTGTCGGACCCAGGCGGATGAACATTTGGGCCATTACGGACTGTTTGGAGCGTCCTGAGGCCGCTCCTTAAGGGGGGGTACTGTCAGGAATGGACTTGCCAATGGTGGTGGGACTCACCTGCCTTGTGGGCTGCAGTACCAGGGCTGGCCAGCGGGTGCTCTCAGCAACCAGAAGCTCACTCCTGAAGTCAGCCATCACCTGAGGCTGATTGCAGTAGGTGTATTTAAGGAATGGCCAGACCTGCAGTCAGTGCCTTGTTGTATGTTTCCCATGAGCCCCTGTACCTGCATCCTGTCTGCTTCCTGCCTGATTCCTGATACTGCTTGATCCTGACCCTGAATGAACTCCGCCTGTCCTGACCTCGGCTATTTCTGACCTGCTCCTTTGGTACCTTGTCTTCCTGATTGTACCTGACCCGGCCCATCTGACTATGCTCTGCCTACTCCTTTGTGTCTTGTCTGCCCGATGATTCCTGACCCGGCCTGCCTGACCACTCCACCTTGCCAGCCCTGACTGCTCTTATCTGTGTACATTCCGTTATCAGGTTTGGCTTTGTTATATTGTGCGTTATATTTGTGTAATACCCTTAATAAATTATATTGTTACACCATATTTGAGCCTGCGTTTCCCTGTGTCAGTTCACGCATCTCTGGTCTTACCGGGAACCCTGACATTACACCAAGGCCATTCTTGACCAGAAGTGGCTGCACAGGGAAGCCATCTTGGCTTTTTGTTGTGAAGGATGCATCCGGCGGAGGTTATATACTTGTGTCTGCTAGTCTTTGATGACAAAGAATATGCCTATGAGACTCTGCAGGAGTATACCAGGGATCAGCTGCTAGAATGCATAGGGGTCGCGCATTCCCTGGTAGATCAGGGCACAGAGTTCTCTGAGGTGCAACCATTAATTCAGGCTTGTGTGGAGTTGGCTTCAGCTAGTACCCCTGAAAACAGGGATGACTTTTTTCCCCCATTCAGTGCAGATCAAGTGGAATCGCTGGTATGGTTGTTGGAGGAGGATCCAGATTGCTTCCATGAGCATTATGCAGCTCTTCCATCTCATGTGCTAGTGGAGTATATAGACGCAGTGCAGTCTTTGGTCAGACAGGCTATGTGTAAGCGGAGTTGTGTTCAACCCATACTACAGTCCTGGGCAGACTTGTTACACCCAGCCTCAGTCAGCTTGCAACAAACCAGTCCTGCTTCTCATCATTCCTCTGCTCAAAGCTTTCTTCCTGCACTCCCGACAGCACCCCCAATGACAGCCCAGTAAACCCTGCTAGCTACCACATGTCAGTCCCGTGTCACGGATTCACGATCGCCGCCACCAACATGCGACAATCGCACGACCGCGACTAACAGTAATACGTCACGCGCACGGCGTCAGACCCCAGACCTTCTCACCAAACTCGTGACCGAAGGACCGGCGGATCTAAAACTGCGGTGTGACGCGCGTAACAAGGCCACACTCAGCTGCACCCAGCACAGCTATTGCCCAGCTAATGGACTACAATCGGTGCCTGCAGCCTAAATGCGCTTGTTACTGGGTCGGGTTAATTACACAACTAACCCTCTACTGCCACCACCACTTTTGTTGGAGACTGGGAAACTCCCGTTATCAAATATACACTATAATGATTGAAATATTGATCTATATAGCACGGCCCGCGGACCTGTTATACAGAGATATACCAAACAGTAGCGTCTCTTCAAAGGCAGGGATTCGTGAATTGCAAGTAAGCGCTTAGAAACAGTTTAACACTTTCAGAAAGAAAGATTTATTACTAAAAGAGTCAAAACAGGTGCCATACAATATTTACAAAGAGATGTCACAAAAATATATATATATGTATATAAAGACACAGCAAAGAGATAATTAGGAAGAAGATTACAGGGTTAAGTTACTTGCCCATATGCCTGGGTTTGCAGATTCCAGCTGCAGAGCAGGTGATTTCTTGATCTCCTTTTGTTACGATGTTAGCTGCGAGATCTTTTACACTCTGGCTCACAGGCTTGTCTGCCTGTCTCTCTTAAAATCCCTCTCAAAGGGAGGGGGGCTCTGACTATAGTTTTGGGAGTGGTCATTGGGAAACTCTGAATTAAACTACCAGCTTCATACCCCATGATATGAAACATACAGTTGACCTGAGGAATGTGCAATTACTCTGGTCAGTTTGATGATGTGTGGGCTTACACCGTTTTAGGTCAATGCTTCCCAGCTCTCTGAAAAAGGCTGGCCTTATCAGAACGTAGGTGAGAAAGGTGACAGTTTTCCCAGACCGCTGGCGCCACCAGGGATGTCTTAACCTGGTTGACCTACACCATCCGTCAGGAGATAACGTTTGCCTCTCAGGACTGGAAAGGGGGGATGTGAGGAATGATTGAGGAATACCTCAAATAACAGAAAGGAACAAGAAAAAGAAGAACTCCGCTTCCCGCTCTGATGAGCTAGTTTGTTACACCCTGCTCCCACTCGCACCTATCCTGCCTTTAACCCTGTAAAGAAGTCCTCTGTAGCAAATGCTCCCTTCTTTGTTCCATCCCCCAGCTCTTCTCTGCCTACAGCTGCTCCATCCATTTACAAACCTGCGCTTACTTACAGTGCTCCAGTAACTAAAACCAGGAAAAAGCGAAAATTCTTTCCAACCAGTACCATCCTGCCAGTATCCAAACCGGTCAGCCTGCCGTCTGAGAACCCGTCTTCCGTGGTTCAGCCTGGTGCCCCGGCACCCACAATTCATCCTGATGCCCGATGACCCAGTGTACGCTACCCGGCCTGATGTTCCTACTCGGCCTGATGTTCCTACCCGGCCTGATGTTCCTACCCAGCCTGATGTTCCTACCCAGCCTGACGATCTAGTGCCTGCTATCCAGCCTGATGACCCGATCCAGCCTAATGACCCAATCCAGCCTGATGGCCTGATGACCTGGTGTTCATGATCCAGCCCGATGACCCGGTCCGGCCTGATGACCCGATCCAGCCTGATGACCCGATCCAGCTTGATGACCTGATCCAGCTTGATGACCTGGTGCCCGCTACACAGCCTGATGGCCCGATCCAGCCTGATGACCCGATCCAGCCTGATGACCCGGTGTTCGTGATCCAGCCTGATGAGCTGATCCAGCCTGGTGTCTTGGTGCCTGTGGTCCGGCCTGGTGCCTCGGTGCCCGTGGTCGGCTAGATGACTCGGTGCCCGCTGTCGTGCCAGATGACTCAGTGCCCACTGTCGTGCCAGATGACCCGGTGCCCGCTGTCGTGTCAGATGACCCGGTGCCCGCTGTCGTGCCAGTTGACCCGGTGCCCGCTGTCGTGCCAGATGACTCGGTGCCCGCTGTGATGCCAGATGACTCGGTGCCCACTGTCGTGCCAGATGACCCAGTGCCCACTGTCATGCCAGTTGACTCGGTGCCCGTTGGCGAGCTTGGTGACTCGGTGCCCGCTGTTCTGCCAGATGACTCAGTGCCCGCTGTTCTGCCAGATGACTCGGTGCCCGCTGTCGAGCTTGATGCCTCGGTGCCTGCTGCCTCACCTGATGGCCCGGTGCCTGCTGTCGTGCCAGATGACCTGGTGCCCGCTGTCATGCCAGATGACCCGGTGCCCGCTGTCGTGCCATTTGACTCGATGCCGCTGTCGAGCTTGGTGACTCGGTGCCCGTTGTCGTGCCAGATGACTCGGTGCCCGCTGTCGTGCCAGATGACCCGGTGCCCGCTGTCGTGCCAGATGACCCGGTGCCCGCTGTCATGCCAGTTGACTCGGTGCCCGCTGTCGTACCAGATGACCCACTGCCCGCTGTCGTGCCAGTTGACTCGGTGCCCGCTGTTCTGCCAGATGACTCTGTGCCCGCTGTCGAGCTTGATGCCTCGGTGCCTGCTACCTCACCTGATGGCCCAGTGCCCGCTGTCGTGCCAGATGACCCGGTGCCCGCTGTTATGCCAGATGACCCGGTTCCCGCTGTCGTGCCAGATGACTCGGTGCCTGCTGTCGTGCCAGATGACCCGGTGCCCGCTGTCGTGCCAGATGACCCAGTGCCCGCTGTCGTGCCAGTTGACTCGGTGCCCGCTGTCGAGCTTGGTGGCTCGGTGCCCGCAGTCGTGCCAGATGACTCGGTGCCCGCTGTCGTGCCAGATGACCCGGTGCCCGCTGTCGTGCCAGTTGACTCGGTGCCCGCTGTCGTGCCAGTTGACTCGGTGCCCGCTGTCGTGCCAGTTGACTCGGTACCCGCTGTTCTGCCAGATGACTTGGTGCCCGCTGTCGTGCCAGATGACTCGGTGCCCGCTGTCGTGCCAGATGACTCGGTGCCCGCTGTCGTGCCAGATGACCCAGTGCCCGCTGTCGAGCTTGATGCCTCGGTGCCTGCTGCCTCACCTGATGGCCCAGTGCCCGCTGTCATGCCAGATGAACCAGTGCCCGCTGTCGTTCCAGATGACCCGGTGCCCGCTGTCGTGCCAGTTGACTCAGTGCCCGCTGTCGAGCTTGGTGACTCAGTGCCCGCTGTCGTGCCAGATGACTCGGTGCCCGCTGTCCTGCCAGATGAACTTGTGCCCGCTGTCGTGCCAGATGACCCGGTGCCCGCTGTCGTGCCAGATGACCCGGTGCCCGCTGTCGTGCCAGTTAACTCGGTGCCCGCTGTTGAGCTTGATGACTCGGTGCCCGCGGTCGTGCCAGATGACTCGGTGCCCGCTGTCGTGCCAGATGACCCGGTGCCCGCTGTCGTGCCAGATTACCCGGTGCCCGCTGTCATGCCAGTTGACTCGGTGCCCGCTGTCGAGCTTGGAGACTCGGTGCCCGCTGTTGTGCCAGATGACTCGGTGCCCGCTGTCGTGCCAGATGACCCGGTGCCTGCTGTCATGCCATTGACTCGGTGCCCGCTGTCGATCTTGGTGACTCGGTGCCCGCTGTCGTGCCAGATGACCCGGTGCCCGCTATCGAGCTTGGTGACTCGGTGCCCGCTGTCGTGCCAGATGAATCGGTGCCCGCGGTCGTGCCAGATGACTCGGTGCCCGCTGTCGTGCCAGATGACCCGATGCCTGCTGTCGTGCCACATGACTTGGTGCCCGCTGTCGTGCCAGATAATCCGGTGCCCACTGTTGTGCCAGTTGACTCAGTGCCCGCTGTTCTGTCAGATGACTCGGTGCCCACAGTCGAGCTTGATGTCTCGGTGCCTGCTGCCTCACCTGATGGACCAGTGCCCGCTGTCGTGCCAGATGACCCGGTGCCCGCTGTTGTGCCAGATGACCCGGTGCCCGCTGTTGTGCCAGATGACCCGGTGCCCGCTGTCGTGCCAGTTGACTCGGTGCCCGCTGTTCTGCCAGATGATTCGGTGCCCGCTGTTCTGCCAGATGACTCGGTGCCCGCTGCGAGCTTGATGCCTCGGTGCCCGCTGCCTCACCTGATGGCCCGGTGCCCGCTGCCTCGCCTGATGGCCCGGTGTCCGCTGCTCCGCCTGATGGCTTGGTGCCCCGCTGTCGTGCCAGATGACCCGGTGCCCGCTGTCGTGCCAGATGACCCGGTGCCCGCTGTTGAGCTTGGTGACTCGGTGCCCGCTCTCGTGCCAGATGACTCGGTGCCCGCTGTTGTGCCAGATGACCCGGTGCCCGCTGTCGTGCCATTTGACTCGGTGCCTGCTGTCGAGCTTGGTGACTCGGTGCCCACTGTCATGCCAAATGACCCGGTGCCCGCTGTCGTGCCAGTTGACTCGGTGCCCGCTGTTCTGCCAGATGATTCGGTGCCCACTGTTCTGCCAGATGACTCGGTGCCCGCTGCGAGCTTGATGCCTCGGTGCCTGCTGCCTCACCTGATGGCCCGGTGCCCGCTGCCTCGCCTGATGGCCCGGTGCCCGCTGCCTCGCCTGATGGCTTGGTGCCCCGCTGTCGTGCCAGATGACCCGGTGCCCGCTGTCGTGCCAGATGACTTGGTGCCCGCTGTCGTGCCAGATGATCTGGTGCCCACTGTCGTGCCAGTTGACTCAGTGCCCGCTGTTCTGTCAGATGACTTGGTACCCACAGTCGAGCTTGATGTCTCGGTGCCTGCTGCCTCACCTGATGGCCCAGTGCCCGCTGTCGTGCCAGATGATCTGGTGCCCGCTGTCGTGCCAGATGACCCGGTGCCCGCTGTTGTGCCAGATGACCCGGTGCCCGCTGTCGTGCCAGATGATCCGGTGCCCACTGTCGTGCCAGTTGACTCAGTGCCCGCTGTTCTGTCAGATGACTTGGTACCCACAGTCGAGCTTGATGTCTCGGTGCCTGCTGCCTCACCTGATGGCCCAGTGCCCGCTGTCGTGCCATTTGACTCGGTGCCTGCTGTCGAGCTTGGTGATTCGGTGCCCACTGTCGTGCCAGATGACCCGGTGCCCGCTGTCGTGCCAGTTGACTCGGTGCCCGCTGTTCTACCAGATGATTCGGTGCCCGCTGTTCTGCCAGATGACTCGGTGCCCGCTGCAAGCTTGATGCCTCGGTGCCTGCTGCCTCACCTGATGGCCCGGTGCCCGCTGCCTCGCCTGATGGCCCGGTGTCCGCTGCTCCGCCTGATGGCTTGGTGCCCCGCTGTCGTGCCAGATGACCCGGTGCCCGCTGTCGTGCCAGATGACCCGGTGCCCGCTGTTGAGCTTGGTGACTCGGTGCCCGCTCTCGTGCCAGATGACTCGGTGACCGCTGTTGTGCCAGATGACCCGGTGCCCGCTGTCGTGCCATTTGACTCGGTGCCTGCTGTCGAGCTTGGTGACTCGGTGCCCACTGTCATGCCAGATGACCCGGTGCCCGCTGTCGTGCCAGTTGACTCGGTGCCCGCTGTTCTGCCAGATGATTCGGTGCCCGCTGTTCTGCCAGATGACTCGGTGCCCGCTGCGAGCTTGATGCCTCGGTGCCTGCTGCCTCACCTGATGGCCCGCTGCCTCGCCTGATGGCCCGGTGCCCGCTGCTTCGCCTGATGGCTTGGTGCCCCGCTGTCGTGCCAGATGACCCGGTGCCCGCTATCGTGCCAGATGACTTGGTGCCCGCTGTCGTGCCAGATGATCCGGTGCCCACTGTCGTGCCAGTTGACTCAGTGCCCGCTGTTCTGTCAGATGACTTGGTACCCACAGTCGAGCTTGATGTCTCGGTGCCTGCTGCCTCACCTGATGGCCCAGTGCCCGCTGTCGTGCCAGATGACCTGGTGCCCGCTGTCGTGCCAGATGACCCGGTGCCCGCTGTTGTGCCAGATGACCCGGTGCCCGCTGTCGTGCCATTTGACTCGGTGCCTGCTGTCGAGCTTGGTGACTCGGTGCCCACTGTCGTGCCAGATGACCCGGTGCCCGCTGTCGTGCCAGTTGACTCGGTGCCCGCTGTTCTGCCAGATGATTCGGTGCCCGCTGTTCTGCCAGATGACTCGGTGCCCGCTGCAAGCTTGATGCCTCGGTGCCTGCTGCCTCACCTGATGGCCCGGTGCCCGCTGCTTCGCCTGATGGCCCGGTGTCCGCTGCTCCGCCTGATGGCTTGGTGCCCCGCTGTCGTGCCAGATGACCCGGTGCCCGCTGTCGTGCCAGATGACCCGGTGCCCGCTGTCGTGCCATTTGACTCGGTGACCACTGTCGAGCTTGGTGACTCGGTGCCCGCTGTCGTGCCAGATGACTCGGTGCCCGCTGTCGTGCCAGATGACCCGGTGCCCGCTGTCGTGCCAGATGACCCGGTGCCCGCTGCCCAGCCTGACGTGCCTCAGCCCGCTGCCCAGCCTGACATGCCTCTGCCCGCTGCCCAGCCTGACGTGCCTTTGCCCGCTGCCCAGCCTGACGTTCCTCCGCCCGCTGCCCAGCCTGACGTGCCTCCGCCCGCTGCCCAGCCTGATGTACCGGCTCCTGATGCCCAGCCTGCTTCTGGAAATCCTGTGTCCAGCAATCTGCCTTCCTGCGGTCTCCTGCAAAAAGATAGGCCTATCAGCTGGAGACCCAGCCAATCACTTGATTCCGGCAGTGGGATGTCCAGCCAGTTGCCGGACCCAGGCGGTGGAACATTTGGGCCATTACGGACTGTTTGGAGCGTCCTGAGGCCGCTCCTTGAGGCGGGGGTACTGTCAGGAATGGACTTGCCAATGGTGGTGGGACTCACCTGCCTTGTGGGCTGCATCACCTGCCTTGTGGGCTGCAGTACCAGGGCTGGCCAGCGGGTGTTCTCAGCAACCAGAAGCTCACTCCTGCAGTCAGCCATCACCTGAGGCTGATTGCAGGAGGTGTATTTAAAGAATGGCCAGACTTGCAGTCAGTGCCTTGGTGTATGTTTCCCATGAGCCCCTGTACCTGCATCCTGTCTGATTCTGCTTGATCCTGACCCTGAATGAACTCCGCCTGTCCTGACCTCGGCTATTCCTGACCACTCTCCAGCCTGCTCCTTTGGTACCTTGTCTGCCTGATTGTTCCTGAACCGGCCCGTCTGACTACGCTCTGCCTACTCCTTTGTGTCTTGTCTGCCCGATGATTCCTGACCTGGCCTGCCTGACCACTCCACCTCGCCAGCCCTGACTGCTCTTATCTGTGTACATTCCGTTATCAGGTTTGGCTTTGTTATATTGTGCGTTATATTTGTGTATAACTCTTAATAAATTATATTGTTACACCATACTTGAGCCTGCGTTTCCCTGTGTCAGTTCACGCATCTCTGGTCTTACCGGGAGCCCTGACACCCCTGCTTATAGTGGGCATGCTCTCAGAGCCTCCTGTCTTAGTAGGTGTGGTCTCAGGAGTCCCCTGCTTGTAGTGGGTGTGGTCTCAGAGCCTCCTGTCTTAGTGGGTGTGGTCTCAGGAGTCTCCTGCTTGTACTGAGTGTGCTCACTGTCTTAGTGGGTGTGGTCTCAGGAGTCCCCTGCTTGTAGTGAGCGTGTTCCCAGAGCCTCCTGTCTTAGTGGGTGTGGTCTCAGGAGTCTCCTCCTTAGTGGGTGGAGTCTTAGAGTCTCCTCTTAGTAAGCCCCCAGCCCATGATGTCTCCCTTATCAGACATGACAGAACTCCCAGCTCCACCCCTTGTAGGGAAGCGTAGGGGACATGTAGGGCACCACAGCACCAGAAATGTCCCGGGTCACAAAGCCATCAGCATGACAAAGTGGTGGATTTTACAATCAGGTTAGAGTACAGCGCTGTTCACACCTAAACACTAAACCTGAGCACTCGGAGAAATCCAACTTCACGGCACTTACAGAAACATGGCTGATGAAGGGCCCGTTCACACCAGAACACGGTGCGGGAAAGGCGTGTTCCATGCACATTCCCCACCCTGCAGGAGAGCACACTGCCCTTGCGAGTCCCATGTGGGTGTCAATGATTATTGAATAGCACTTCTTAGGCATCTTGCAAACACAGAATGTGTGCGGCCACCAAGTTGCATGGTACCATGAGGTATGGTGAAGTGCGATTGGAAAAAATCATGCTTGCCCTATCTTTTTATGCATTCCAGTGTGTTTTGCAGCCCATTCAAATAGACAGGCTGTCAAAATTGGACAAAATTGGGGGTTAACCAGACCTAAGATGTGTGGTTGGGGGGGGTAAATAATGCACGATTGAGCTGTATTTGTTTTTCACGACAACCCTCCCATGTAGGCACAGGGTGAACAGGCCAACTACAGGCTGTGGGAGTCACTTCTGATAGGTGATGCTGACTCCAGGGGGACTGGGGAAGGAAGCTCCTGAAGACAGCCTGTGATTGATAGCCTTGGCAGTGGCTGTGTAGAGGTGGTTTGTGTCCTTTCCCTCCACTCAGATCTCAGACTACACTGAGCTCCCTGGCCTATGCTGTGCAGTGTATGACATCAGATCCCGCCCCCTGCCTTCTGGAGCTCAGAAATGCTGGGTAAGTTCTGTACTTTGACCGGCTGTAGAGGAAAGATGGTGGTTAATAAAAAAGGTACAACTTATGTAGGAGGATTTGTTTCATCTCTGTGTATCACCTGAGGCCAGTCACTTCACTGGGTATATGGAAGTGTTTGCAACCACTTTAATAGAAGTGAGAGAGAAACCTGTTGAAGCTTATAGTTGGAAGCCCAATCCCTTGACGCTGATGGATGGTCAGCAAAACCAAGGTTTACCAAAAATGTCTTCCATAATGGATGGAAAATAAACAATTCTTGAACAAAAAAAAACAAAACAAAAAACATGGACTGCCTATTACCTTTTTTTAATTGGATTTTTAATTTAAAACCGGATAAAATATTTGGATATCAAAAAATCCTATACATACTATATGACTCTCCTGTATGAATTCCAAACACATGGTTCAAACGGATTGACTCCCTATTAACCACTTCAAGTCCGGACACTTTCACCCCCTTCCTGTCCAGACCAATTTTCAGCTTTCAGCGCTGTCACACTTTGACAATTGCGCGGTCATGCAACACTGTACCCATATGAATTTTTTAGCTTCACAGGAAGCTTTGTATTGTATGAATGAATACAAGGCTTTCTCCGATTGGCCGAGGTGAGTGGATGATGTCCTGATCTCCCCATCAGCCAATCAGAGTAAGCCTTATATTCATTCATACAAGGCGGGAGACTAATCCTAGGACCCTAGCAAAAAGCTGAGGCATGAGCTAAAAGCCAAGCTGGCCTACAATTTGTTTGCCAATGTCCAGTCCACCTGTAAATGGCAGTAAAACCCAAAGTTTTAAAGACTTTCTGTGTCTCTCAATGGATAGAAAAAAAAAAAATAAAAAAATATATAATTATATATATATATATATATATTTTTTATTTTATTTTTTTTTTTCTATCCATTGAGGGAATACAGGAAGTCTTAAATTTTTTTTTTTTTTAAATAACCAATTGCCCATGGAAGTGCTGAACTGTTTCTTTTACAGGTTCAGTACTACCATGGGCAATTGGTTATTTAAAAAAAAAAAAAAAATTTAAGACTTCCTGTGTCCCTCTATGGATAGAAAATAAAAAAAAAATCATATATATATATATATATATATATATATATATATATATATATTTTTTTTTTAAAATAACCAATTACCCATGGAAGTGCTGAACCTGTAAAAGAAACCGTGAATACGAAAAGTCAAATCCTGACTAAAAAATTGGCATATCTCAACCAAAAACAATGATAAACATACCCCAAAGAGTTTGAGGAGTTTTAATGAAAAATATTTCAGCTGCATGGAATTTGAAGTCGCAGACATGTCTGGTTGTGGATTCATATGAAAAAATACTGGTCTCAATTTTAAATATTAGGAAAAAAATATAAGACCTGCTTGGTCAGAAAAAGAATATTTTTTATTGACCCTTAAAAAAAAAATCAAATATTTAAAAAGTCCTGTCTTGCTTTCAACCTTGGATATATTTTTTCTGCTCCTGTTTGTTGTGGCAGTTTTCACAGATGCCTGCTGGAAACTTTGTGCTGCATCTTCTATTGTGGCAAGTCCTTCAGTAAGGCCGGAATTTCCTTTGCGCTCGCATAATTGCAATCTTCTGCTTATCTTCCTCAAACTTTCTATGTAGTTCAGCCAAGTCTGGAAAAAAACAAATAAGAAATCTAATCAGATGCAATCGGTTTGTTGTGCCCATCCTGATTGTTGGAAATGGGGTACACCTTTCCACATCAGATTTCAGTGGCACTTCACTCTCTCAATCAACACTGAATATTTGTAATCCTTATGTAATCCTTATGCTGCTAGTATAAATACATTTCTACAGTCGCTTCCTGGTTTCTGGCCTAGGCCAAAATGTCCTAATACATTCCAGGAGTCTTCATGGAAGCAAGGGCTATAATCCTGCTGATCACCGCCATTACTAGTATAAAACAAATTGAAAAAAAAAAAATCTCAGTATCTATACCGCCATTTGTAAACGCTATAACTTTCACGTAAACCAATTAATTTACACATAATGGGATTTTATTTTAGACATGGAGCAGAATACATTTTGGCCTAAATTTATGACAAAATTTGATTTTTTTTTTACTGGATGTTTTATAGCAAAAAGTCAAATATATTGTTTTTTTTTTTCAAAATTTTTTTTTTTTTTTATAGCACAAAAAAACCCCTCAGAGGTGATCAAATAGCACAGAAAGAAAGCTCCATTTGCGGGGGAAAAAGGACGTAAATTTCATCTTGGTGCAGCGTTGCATGACTGCGCAATTGTAAGTTAAAGTAACGCAGCGCCGTATCGCAAAAAATGGTCAGGAAGGGGGGGAAATCCTCTGGAGGGCAAGTGGTTAGCTACCAGGGTGCTCATCAGTTCATTCAGTACTATAAACCGTCAGCCGTGGTAGATGATGGTAGTTGTAGTCTATCCATTCCCAGGAAACTGTGAATGAATGCTGCGCCGTGTGGACAGAGCCCCGCACCAGGGGCGGACTGACAACTCATAGGGCCCCCGGGCAATAGGGGATCATGGGGCCCCTGTGTCTTTGCCCAAACTCAAAAAAGCCTATGAAAAAGGTACCAGGGGCTCCCTGGGGCTCATGAGGCCCCCTACTGACCCCGGGCCCTCGGGCAGTGCCCGAGTTTCCAAATGGTCAGTCCACCCCTGCCCCGCACATTTTAAAAAATTATGACAGCGAGTGCGGGGAAAAGATCCCACACCTGCTGTCACACCAAGAGAGGGTGAGGGGGAACTGGCGGCAGGAGATAGAGCAATTTGCATGCTCCTCCCTATATATGGATGTAACATGTTCCGAAAGGTAAACTTATCCTTTAACTAGTTGCCGACCGCAGATAGCCGAATGACGGCTGCACTGCGGCCGGCCAGTTCTGAGTGGACGTCATATGACGTCCTCCCAGAACGCGCTCTCCTGCGCGCCCCAGGGGGCGCGCACCCGGCGATCTCCGTGATCGCTGTGTCCTACGGACACAGCTGATCACGTGATGTGGTAAAAGGCCAATCACAGCGGCCTTTTACCACGTGATCAGCGGTGTCCAATGACACGCTGATCAGAGGGAAATGCAAGTGCCGGTTCTCGGCTGCACTTTCCTCACGCTGTCAGATCGTGAGGAAAGTACTGCTGAGAACCGGCAGTTGTCAGAGCGGGGATCGGCACCGATCATCAGGGCACTGATGATCAGTGCCCTGATGATCGGTGCCCAGCAGTGCCACCCGCAAGCTCTGCCCACCTGTGCCCAGCAGTGCGCCCACTAGCTCCGCCCACCTGTGCCCAGCAGATCACCCACCTGTGCCCGGCAGTGCACCCACCTGTGCCACTCTGCAGTGTCACACACCTGTGCCCAGAAGTGCCACCTACCTGTGCCCAGAAGTGCCACCTACCTGTGCCCACCCACCAGTGCTGCCCACCAGTGCCACCCACCAGTGCAGCCCAGCAGTGCTGCCAGTCAGTGCCACCAATCAGTGCCCAGCAGTGATGCCAGTCAGTGCCGTCTATCAGTACCCATCATCAGTGTCACCTATCAGTGCCGCCTATCAGTGCTGCATATTAGTGCCGCATATCCGTGACACCTCATTAGTGCTGTCTATCAGTGCCGACTATCCGAGCCACCTCATTAGTACTGCCTATCAGTGCCCTTTAGTGCTGCCTATCAGTGCCGCCTATCAGTGCCCATCAGTGCTGCCTCATCAACGCACATCAGTGAAGGAGAAAAATTACCTGTTTGAAAAATTTTATAATAGAAACAAAGAAACTTTTTTTTTTTTCAAATTTTTTGCAGTTTTTTTATTTATAGCGCAAAAAGTAAAGCGCCCAGTGGCGATTAAATACCACCAAAAGAAAGCTCTATTTGTGAGAAAAAAATGATCAAAATTTCATATGGGTACATTGTTGCATGACCGCGCAATTGTCAATCAAAGTGCGGCAGCGCTGAAAGCTGAAAATTGGCCTGGTAAATAAGGGGGTATAAGTGCCCGGTAGGCAAGTGGTTAATGGAGTGTTGCACTGTATGATAAAAGCTAAAATTTGGGGTTCTAAAAAAGATGACCCAATTTTTTATTTCCTTCATCACCTAAAAGTAGTAGTAAAGGCTAACTATTCTTAAAAATGTTCCATTCCTCTTTCTCCTCCCCATGCTGCATAGCCTGTATTAAAAAAAAAAAAAAAAAAAAGGAACAAAGAAAACCTTTTTTTTTTAACCCACTCTGGTGCAGTCCTGTGATTCAGCAGTTCCGAATTCCCTGTGTAAGGGGGCCCTCAATGTCGGCTCTGAGTAAACAGAGTTGTGACATCAAACGGCAATGTGAAAGCTGCTATTTTTCCCAGCGACTTGGTGTGCGCATGGGCATAATCCTGCCTGTTCCTGACCCAGCTTGTATTCCGGCCACAGCCTGTTCCTGACCCAGCTTGTATCCCGGCCACAGCCTGTTCCTGACCCAGCTTGTATCCCGGCCACAGCCTGTTCCTGACCCAGCTTGTATTCCGGCCACAGCCTGTTCCTGACCTAGCTTGTACCCCGGCCACAGCCTGTTCCTGACCCAGCTTGTACCCCGGCCACAGCCTGTTCCTGACCCAGCTTGTATCCCGGCCACAGCCTGTTCCTGACCCAGCTTGTATCCCGGCCACAGCCTGTTCCTGACCCAGCTTGTATCCCGGCCACAGCCTGTTCCTGACCCAGCTTGTACCCCGGCCACAGCCTGTTCCTGACCCAGCTTGTACCTCGGCCACAGCCTGTTCGTGACCCAGCTTGTATCCCGGCCACAGCCTGTTCGTGACCCAGCTTGTATCCCGGCCACAGCCTGTTCGTGACCCAGCTTGTATCCCGGCCCCAGCCTGTTCCTGACCCAGCTTGTACCCCGGCCACAGCCTGTTCCTGACCCAGCTTGTACCCCGGCCCCAGTCTGTTCCTGACCCAGCTTGTATCCCGGGCCACAGCCTGTTCCTGACCCAGCTTGTACCCCGGCCACAGCCTGTTCCTGCCCCAGCTTGTACCTCGGCCACAGCCTGTTCGTGACCCAGCTTGTATCCCGGCCACAGCCTGTTCGTGACCCAGCTTGTATCCCGGCCACAGCCTGTTCGTGACCCAGCTTGTATCCCGGCCCCAGCCTGTTCCTGACCCAGCTTGTACCCCGGCCACAGCCTGTTCCTGACCCAGCTTGTACCCCGGCCCCAGTCTGTTCCTGACCCAGCTTGTACCCCGGCCCCAGCCTGTTCCTGACCCAGCTTCTTTTTGTACCTGCTGAATCATCTTTTCCGCTGACCGTGGTTTATGCCTGTCTACCTGTTGCAGACCTGGCCTGCTTCTTGACTACTGCTTTAAAAATGTTTCATTTCTTCAAAGCCCGGTAGCCTAAATAGGCTGCTATATAATTTTTGCTAGATATCCCTCAGTATCACACAGTTTATTTTTCTGCAGCCTGGATGTCAAGTTCAGCCATAAAGGTTCTGAAAGACAAACTATCTTCATATTAACCAGCTGCAAACTTTGGGCGTGTTAGATATGTAAAAAAAAATGTCATCATTTTACACAGTGCATGCATAGAACGTCCAGTCCTTCTGCTGCCGGGAGTCCCCCTGTCCCATTACATGGCAATTCAGCTCTTATCACAAACACACTGCTGAGTACACAGTGAAGGTCCTGACTGCTGGAGCTGTCAAAAAAAAAGCAGTCTGACAATGTCAACAACACATAGCCAATACAGAAAGAAGAACTGAATGTTCCTCAGTTTCAGCTCTTATTAACCCTTAGTTTAATCTAATCAGCCCTAATTAAAGGGTTACTAAACCCAGGACCCTGCATTCACTATATTTGGTCTCCCCGAACCCTGCATTCACTATATCCGGTCTCCCCGGACCCTGCATTCACTATATCCGGTCTCCCCGGACCCTGCATTCACTATATTTGGTCTCCCCGGACCCTGCATTCACTATATCTGGTCTCCCCGGACCATGCATTCACTATATCCGGTCTCCCCGGACCCTGCATTCACTATATCCGGTCTCCCCGAACCCTGCATTCACTATATCTGGTCTCCCCGGACCCTGCATTCACTATACCTGGTCTCCCACAGTACACACAACATGGAAATGCAATTATTTTAGTAAATATAAACTGCTAAATACCTTTGCTCATCAGCAGTATATAGCAGTCTTGTGACTTTTATCAGTGTCCAGCAGAGCACTGGTTAAAGCCTGTAGGGGTTTTCTTTCTGCTCTAGGAAAATGCAGTACCCCCGGACCCTGCTGATTGGCTCTGTGCTGATCACATGCATTTTCCCAAGAGAAAAAAAAAAAAACACCTTTCTAGCAATACACAACAAATTGAGCATGTGCAGAGTGACTCCACATGATATCTCTTATCGGGAGATAAGAGGGGGACACTGGAAGAAGGAGAAGAAAGGATCAAACAACCTTTTCACACAGTGCAGAGTATTAACCCATTAGATTCCACAGTGAGTATAACAAGCATGCTTTACTGCATATACAGACTGATTGTACTGTTGTGGGTTTAGTAAAACTTCAAGTTTAACCACTTGCCGCCCTGCCACTGTAGAAATATGGCAGCAGGGCGGCACGGGCAGGCAAAACCACGTTTTAAAACGCGTGTTTTGTAAACAGATAGGGGGCGCGTGCGAGGCGCACCGCCGCCCTATCTGTCCCGCCGATCACCGCTGTGGATGTCAGTCGCCGGTTCACAGCCGGTCCTTACCGGCTGTTTCCCGGTGATCATCGGCAAACAGTGACAGAGAGCACAGCTGCAGTAGCTGTGCTGTCTGTCACTTCCCTGACAGCTCGAGGACGAGCTGATCGAGAAAGAAGAGTTTCTCTTTCTCGATCAGTGATGTCCCGTGCAGCACACACCCCCGCCCCCTAGTAAAACACTCCCCTCACTCCTATAACCCTTCCCTGCAAAATAAAGTTAACCCCTTCCTCCCCAGTGCCATTAGTACAGTGTCAGTGTTTTTTTTTTTCACTGATCACTGTATTAGTGTTTTTGGGGATGTCAGTGACCCCAAGTCAGTACCCTTCAATGTCAGAATATCCGCTGCAGTCCCGCCATAAGTCGCTGGTCGCTGCCATAAGTCACTGATCGCCACCATAATTCGCCGCCATTATTAGTATAAAAAAAAAACCTAAAAATCCCAGTATCTTTCCTGCCATTTGTAAACGCTATAACTTTCACGTAAACCAATTAATTTACACGTATTGGTTTTTTTTTTTTTTAGCAAAGACATGTCGCAGAATGCATTTTGGCAGATATTTATGACTAAATTTGATTTTTGCATTTTTTTTTACTGGACATGTTTTATAGCAAAAAGTCCAAAATATTGTTTTTTTTTCCTCAAAATTGTCAGCCTTTTTTTTTATAGCGCAAAAAATAAAAACCGCACAGGCAATCAAATACCACCAAAAGAAAGCTCAATTTGTGGGAAAAAAAAGGATGTAAATTTAATTTATGTACCATATTGCATGACCGCGCAATTGTCCGTTAAACTAGCGCAGCGCTGTATAGCAAAAAAATGGCGTAAATTGCAGTATCTATACCATAGTTTGTAGACGCTATAACTTCCACACAAAACAATCAATATACACTCATTGGGATTTTTTTTACCAAAAACATGGAGCAGAATACATTTTGGCCTAAATTTATAACCAACTTTGAGTTTACTATATATTTTTTATAGCTGAAATTAAAAAATATTGTTTTTCTTCAAAATTTTTAGCCTTTTTTTGTTTATAGCGTGAAAAATAAAAAGCGCACAGATGATCAAATACCACCGAAAGAAAGCTCTATTTGTGTGAAAAAAAGGACGTAAATTTCGTTTGGGTGCAGCATTGCATGACCGCGCAATTATCAGTTGAATTAGTGCAGCGCCGAGTAGCAAAAAGAAGCCTGATCATTAAGGGGGGTAAATCCTCTGGAGGTCAAGTGGTAATTGTCTAAGGATTGCAAAATTGTATTTGTAATTGTATCCCCTATTGTACAGCGCTGAGCAAACCCTTTGGCGCTATATAAACTCGATGTAATAATAATAATAATTGCAAAAAAAAAAAAACATTGTTGCAAGACATCCTTAAACAAAACTATATGTATTACATTGTTATCTTAAGTAATGACAAAGTTATTGCCGAATAGACAGGCCCATAGCAGAAATGTAAAAAATTGCTCTGGTCCATAGTGGTGAACAGATGTGGGAGGCGAGGTGGTTATACACAAATATCATTGTCATTTATAGTCACACTTTATGCATTCTGCTTTATATGGTCTGATCTGTACAGTGATGGAGAAAAAAAAAAGTGTTTGCTGGCTAAATCCTAAATGTCATTCATTTTCAAGTAATAACTGATCCTACGCTTACTACACTTTGTGGTTGAGCATTATTATCTTTCCTGATACAAAATAAAAAAAAAGTAATTCCCATAGGCACATATTTCTGCTGTAGAAGAGAAAACCTACATTCTTTTTTGCTTTTGCGACTCTGAAAGGCATAGAAGTTCAGCAGTTCCTTCTGGCCTCTCTTCTTCTTTTCTTTTTCTGTCACTCGAATATTGGCAGCTTCGGTTCTTGCTAAACCTGGACGGCGTCCTTTCCTTGTAACTGTCACCCAGCCTTCCTCATCTGGCTCCTCTTCTTCCTTGGCTTCTTCTTCTTTTTTCTGTGCAGATGACAAAAAGAGGACACCCAGTGTTTTGCCAG
Source organism: Staurois parvus (assembly GCF_062004578.1). Classification (NCBI taxonomy): domain Eukaryota; kingdom Metazoa; phylum Chordata; class Amphibia; order Anura; family Ranidae; genus Staurois; species Staurois parvus. The sequence goes on from NW_028319066.1 coordinate 268,913, forward strand.
TCATTTCTATTTTCACCTTTTACGTTATCCATGATACAGCTAGAAGGTGGCAGAAAATCAAAACTGCCTACATACATGCATAATAGTTGGCACTGGTTTTCATTGTTTTAAATGATAGGTTATATAGTTTAGATGTTTTTTTTTTTATATTATGAGCATGAAGTATTTGCACTTTATATTTATTCATGAGTATGAAATATTCGCATTTATGATTTGTCTATCTTGTTGATTTTTAGCAATATGCATGTTTCATTTATATCTTCACGTGGTATTAGTTGAGTATTTATATTTTTGAGTGCTACACTGTTGTATGGTCGTATCATATAGTTTACCTGTTGTTAAACCCTGTTACACTGTACACTCCTGCAGCACCAATGTTGATTCTGATGGGACAGAAAATGCAGCTTCTGGTAAGATTGGCAAGTCAATACCATAGCTATGCTACATAGTTACTCTGGCTGAAAAAAGACAAAAGTCCATCCAGGACTTTCTTAAAGCAATCCACTGAGCTGGCCAGAACCAACTCTTGAGGGAGTCTATTCCACATTCTCACAGCTCTCACTGTAAAGAAACCTTTCCGTGTTTGGAGACTAAATTTCTTTTCCTCCAGATGTAAAGAGTGCCCCCTTGTCCTCTGTGATGACCTCAGGGGGAATAACTCTACACCGAGTTCACTATATGAACCACTGATGTATTATACATGGAGATCATATCCCCCCCTTATGTATTATACATGGAGATCATATCCCCCCTTATGTATTATACATGGAGATCATATCCCCCTTATGTATTATACATGGAGATCATATCCCCCCTTATGTATTATACATGGTGATCATATCCCCCTTATGTATTATACATGATGATCATATCCCCCTTATGTATTATACATGGTGATCATATCCCCCTTATGTATTATACATGGAGATCATATCCCCCCTTATGTATTATACATGGTGATCATATCCCCCTTATGTATTATATATGATGATCATATCCCCCTTATGTATTATACATGGTGATCATATCCCCCCTTATGTATTATACATGGAGATCATATCCCCCCTTATGTATTATACATGGAGATCATATCCCCCCTTATGTATTATACATGGAGATCATATCACCCCTTATGTATTATACATGGAGATCATATCCCCCCCTTATGTATTATACATGGAGATCATATCCCCCCTTATGTATTATACATGGAGATCATATCACCCCTTATGTATTATACATGGAGATCATATCCCCCTTATGTATTATACATGGAGATCATATCCCCCATTATATATTATACATGGAGATCATATCTCCCCTTATGTATAATACATGGAGATCATATCCCCCCTTATGTATTATACATGGTGATCATATCCCCCCTTATGTATTATACATGGAGATCATATCACCCCTTATGTATTATACATGGAGATCATATCACCCCTTATGTATTATACATGGAGATCATATCCCCCCTTATGTATTATACATGGAGATCATATCCCCCTTATGTATTATACATGGAGATCATATCCCCCCTTATGTATTATACATGGAGATCATATCCCCCATTATATATTATACATGGAGATCATATCTCCCCTTATGTATAATACATGGAGATCATATCCCCCCTTATGTATTATACATGGTGATCATATCCCCCCTTATGTATTATACATGGTGATCATATCCCCCCTTATGTATTATACATGGAGATCATATCCCCCCTTATGTATTATACATGGAGATCATATCCCCCCTTATGTATTATACATGGTGATCATATCCCCCTTATGTATTATACATGGAGATCATATCCCCCCTTATGTATTATACATGGAGATCATATCACCCCTTATGTATTATACATGGAGATCATATCCCCCCCTTATGTATTATACATGGAGATCATATCCCCCCTTATGTATTATACATGGAGATCATATCACCCCTTATGTATTATACATGGAGATCATATCACCCCTTATGTATTATACATGGAGATCATATCCCCCTTATGTATTATACATGGAGATCATATCCCCCATTATATATTATACATGGAGATCATATCTCCCCTTATGTATAATACATGGAGATCATATCCCCCCTTATGTATTATACATGGTGATCATATCCCCCCTTATGTATTATACATGGTGATCATATCCCCCCTTATGTATTATACATGGTGATCATATCCCCCCTTATGTATTATACATGGAGATCATATCCCCCCTTATGTATTATACATGGTGATCATATCCCCCTTATGTATTATACATGGAGATCATATCCCCCCTTATGTATTATACATGGTGATCATATCCCCCTTATGTATTATACATGGTGATCATATCCCCCCTTATGTATTATACATGGTGATCATATCCCCCCCGTATGTATTATACATGGTGATCATATCCCCCCCCTATGTATTATACATGGTGATCATATCCCCCCGTATGTATTATATATGGTGATCATATCCCCCCCGTATGTATTATACATGGAGATCATATCCCCCCCTTATGTATTATACATGGAGATCATATCCCCTCTTATGTATTATACATGGTGATCATATCCCCCCTTATGTATTATACATGGAGATCATATCCCCCCTTATGTATTATACATGGAGATCATATCCCCCCTTATGTATTATACATGGAGATCATATCCCCCCTTATGTATTATACATGGAGATCATATCCCCCCTCATGTATTATACATGGAGATCATATCCCTCCTTATGTATTATACATGGTGATCATATCCCCCCTTATGTATTATACATGGAGATCATATCCCCCTTATGTATTATACATGGAGATCATATCCCCCCCTTATGTATTATACATGGAGATCATATCACCCCTTATGTATTATACATGGAGATCATATCCCCCTTATGTATTATACATGGAGATCATATCCCCCCCTTATGTATTCTACATGGAGATCATATCCCCCCTTATGTATTCTACATGGTGATCATATCCCCCCCCTTATGTATTATACATGGTGATCATATCCCCCCTTATGTATTATACATGGTGATCATATCTCCCTTATGTATTATACATGGAGATCATATCCTCCCTTATGTATTATACATGGTGATCATATCCCCCCTTATGTATTATACATGGTGATCATATCCCCCCTTATGTATTATACATGGTGATCATATCCCCCCCCTTATGTATTATACATGGAGATCATATCTCCCCTGTATGTATTTTATATGGAGATCATATCCCCCCTTATGTATTATACATGGAGATCATATCCCCCCTTATGTATTCTACATGGTGATCATATCCCCCCCTTATGTATTATACATGGTGATCATATCCCCCCTTATGTATTATACATGGTGATCATATCCCCCCCTTATGTATTATACATGGTGATCATATCCCCCCTTATGTATTATACATGGAGATCATATCCCCCTTATGTATTATACATGGTGATCATATCCCCCCTTATGTATTATACATGGTGATCATATCCCCCCTTATGTATTATACATGGAGATCATATCCCCCCCTTATGTATTATACATGGTGATCATATCCCCCCTTATGTATTATACATGGTGATCATATCCCCCCCTTATGTATTATACATGGTGATCATATCTCCCCTTATGTATTATACATGGAGATCATATCTCCCCTGTATGTATTTTATATGGAGATCATATGCCCCCTTATGTATTATACATATATATTCAACATTTTCATTTAGTACCTTATACCTGGAGCTTATCCCCCACCAGACATACACACTCCTCCTCCCTTTAGAGTCTTTCTTGTGCATTTTAACCCTTTACACCTGGCTACAGCTGCTGCTTTCAACAGGTCATGACACCTAGGGGTTTATTTACTAAAGCTGGAGTGTCCAAAATCAGACTCCCTTCTGCATAGAAACCAATCAGCTTCCAGGTTTCATTGCCAAAGCTTCATTGAACAAGCTGAGGTTAGAAGCTGATTGGTTTCTATGCATAAGGGAGTCTGATTTTGGACTCTCCAGCTTTAGTAAATAAACCCCCTAGTGTCAGCAGACAGTGCTCCTGATTTTCCGGCACTGCGATTGGCTGCACAGTGGCGTCGTCATCGGGAGTTGCATCTACTGGTTCCTGGTCATCAAGAGTGGACCACAAGCTGGTGGTGACCCCTCAAACATAACAGCAACACGGGCAGCTGGATGTTAAGGCCCACCTGCCTTGCTGCTGCCTATATGCATAACACTGTTTTAAAGGGGTTAAAGATCTTTGAGAATTAATTACTTCACAATACATGCAGCTATAGAAGTCAGAGATGGTTTGTTTGAAAATTCTTTTTTTAAGGTAACCATTTTAACTCTCTGTATATTATTTGTTGCTAAATTGTGAAAAAAAAAAAAAAGTTTTTAAAATCTTACCTCTGCAACTTTCTTGTCATATTCCTGCATGTATTGCTCAACTTCAGCTTGGAGTTCAGCAACATCAATGAGGGACTTCTCATAACCTTCTATCCAACCTGCAGAAAAAAAAATCATAGTGCATGAAACATTTTTAGGAGAGATTGCTTATCTGCAAACTGGCGGTAATTCTTTTAGCATTTGTTGGGATAATAACAACAGGGTCTAAAAGTTGCTGTATGTAATACAAATGCTGGGTGCAATAACTAAAATCAAGTCATATACACACACACAATCAACAGGTAGTCGCACACAATCAACAGGTAGTCGCACACAGGTACTTTTAATCAGCATTTATAGCATTACATATTCTACGCATGTGAAAGACCCTCTACCAAATGAATACCTGCCCTGGCACATCATAGCATTTGCTCGGTACTCCAAGAAATAACAGAATCCAACTGCAATATCCTTGCACTGTCAAAACCTCCACTTTTATTATCACGTGACACACAGAATATATCTTATAGTCATCATAATCTGCATAATAACACACACCAATAATAATGTGAGCATTACAGCATGAAATGGACATATCATTTGACAGCGTCACAGCATAGCATTATTACATTACCAAAGCTATGTTAGAAGCTGGAAGGTACAAATGCCATCGGAACCATACTGCCCAGGGGGGTCACAGGGAAGCCGTAATTGCGATCGACTGATGAGCCCATATAGCCTTGGCAAAAATCCCAGCAGCAGAGCGTCCCCTGGCAACTTGGGGGCTTCCTAATCAATCTCGCCTGAATTCCCGGCTTTTAAACCATTTTTTTGGAAGCTTTCCAATACTGGGCAGGCGCCACACCCACCACAGGAGGAGCTAGCAGAAAGGTTCTGCAAGGATAACAGAGTCACGCTCAACCACCATATTGATCCCACATCGTTATCTGAAAAGTCACATTTTTGCTTCTTATGTACCCTAAACCTCTTCTCATCTACCCCAAACTTATTCTCATCTATCCTAAAGATTTCTAACTTATCAAGCAAGTAGACGTCTTTAAACAAATTCTTATGTTCTAATGTGACAAGATTTTTATCTTACTCTAAGCAGAATATCTTGTGACCAGGGGCGGACTGACCATTCGAGCACTCGGGCACTGCCCGGGGTCAGTAGGGGGCCCCATGAAATGCCCCTAGTACCTTTTTATAGGCTTTTTTGGGTGTGCTTTGAAGGTGGGCAAGGACACAGGGGTCCCATGATCCCCTACTGCCTGGGGGCTCCATGAGTTGTCAGTCCGCCCCTGCTTGTGACTCTATTCCTTTGGCTTAGAGAAATGACATTAGTCACCTCTCATGCTCCTGGCATTTGGGCAACAATGCTTTATTGTAAAAATTACCCAAGAAAAAAAGGGTCCAAGGCCAACACATTTCATAGGCATTACACTGTAGTAAGAATTACCTGAACTACGCGGTCATGTCGATACTGATACCAAAACCTTCATAAATTAGGTGCAGTCCATACTGCCAGAAAATGTCATAATCATTTTATAGAATTCCCCATAGAATTGCTTTTTATATATTAGAATAGTCTGTCAAATGCTGAATGGTGGGATTTTAAGAGCATTTAAACCAATAGGAGCAATAACGAGCCGAAAAAGAGACCCCGTGTTCACTATGCAACAGAGCAAGGGACCCGGAGAGCGGTGAGCACTATAATAGTGGTGAATACTACAGTGATTCTTTGTTTCCACAGCGGTCCCAATGGTATGGCATATGCATATTAATGTTGGTCAAAGCTGGACAAATAATAACAGGCGTGCTTTGGAATTTCCCGGAGAAATAGCCCATGGCACTATATGGCATACAGGCAAACTTGTAAAATACTCAAAGGCAGTATTAGCTTTAAACACTGCGTCTATGGAGCGTTCGGGATCAAAGCCTGTGAAATGTAAGCAAAGTTGCAGGATTTAAAGTGGTTGTAAAGGATATTTTTTTTAATACAAATAATAAACATGGTATACTTACCTGTTCTGTGCAATGGTATTGCACAGAGGCCCCAAATCTCCTAATCTGGGGTCTTCCGCCTGTGTGGTCCACAATGGCTCCCATGTTGCTCTCAAGATACGTTAAGGTAACTCCAAACACAAGTATTAGACATTGGAATTCATCTGTAAAAGGAAACAAAACAATTCTACACACCTTGGATTCCAGTTTTTATAACATGATCCTCTCCTGATAAAACTAACGGTGTTGTAAACTTAAGGGAATTGAACTCATGAAGCGCTGAGGGATTCTTAAACACCACATAAGCTACTTTAAATCCCTGTAAAAGTAAAAAAAAAAAAAAATTATAATAAAGAACAACGCAAAAAAAAAAAAAAATCATTACATTAAAGTGGTAGTAAACCGTGTCAAAAAAAAAAAAAAATTCCCCTCCAATGTAAAGGCATAATGGGTTGGTATGTATCACAACGCATATATATGTAAAACGAAGCCCTCCAGCGGAATGCTGTCATCGCTGTAGAGGCTTCCATCTTCACCTGGTCTTCCTTCAGGGTTCTCGAGCGTTGGCCATCTGGCTGGCTGAGCCGCGATGACGTCACTCCCGCGCATGTGCATGGGAGGCTCGGGACACGGCACACTGCACTGAAGGAACGGTTTCCTTTAGAGCCGGCTGTAAAAAAAGACCCGAATATCTCCTAAACAGTGCACATTTAGGAGATATTCATTTTACTTACAGGGAAGCTTTATTACTACCACTTTAATATTTTCTGTAAAGCATGCAATAGAACCACAGTGACAGTGCCTTGGGAATACCGTTTGTCACATAAAAATTGGTTCACATTTATCAAATACATCGAAGTTAATAAAACCGACTTTCATCCCAAAAAAAAATAATGTGTGTGCACCTGGCTCCAGCCCCCTCCCTCTCCCACTAATGGATATACTTTTTTTTTTTTTTAAAAACTGCGTTTTTATTTATTGTTTGCCCTACAAGGCAGCACTTCCTCCACATAGGGCTAGGCAGGTTTGGACAGTTTTTTTCCATTAATAAATTATATCATTAAAAAAACTGCATTATTTATTTACTCTGGTTATCTTTATGTAATATGAAATGGTATTCGCCACTTTTTGTGGAAAGTTGTATATTATACTCCAAGAATATTTTAATATGTGTACAGAGTTAGCTATATATATATATATATTAAACCTGTTCTGAGAGAGATATGGATGTCAATCACCTTGAAATGGACATTGATCTACACCTGAAAATCATAGTTGCCAACTGTCATGCCAATCCTCCAGCTTTAATAATACCAAGTCACTGGCCTGAAACAAGTATGTAGTAAGCAGTCAGAACTTTTAATCTGAATACTTATTTCACGTCAGAGTCTTAAATCCAAAGAATCTGTATGACAGCCAAGGAACTAGGAAATTCAGAGAGAAAGGACAGCAAAGGCAGCCTCAAAGTTTCCCTAAGTACAGGTTCCCTTTAATCCAGGTTACTAAATAATACATAAGACTGAATTACATTTTTTTTCATCCTATACAACGGATTCAATAAAAAATGACCCTGTGCTGATTTATTCACACTCACCTTTAGTGCATTCAGGTTGAAGAATTTTGAAACGGCATGATCGTTTACTGATGGAGTGGGCCTCTCAAGTACTTCCACAGATTCCACATGACCACAACAACTGAAAATTCTAGATAAACATTTCTAAAAAAAAAAAAACAATAAAAAATATTTATATATATATATATATATATATATATATACATACATACATACATACACACACACAATATATATATGTATGTACAGTGTGTGTGTATATGTCTGTATGTGTGTATATATATATATATATCACAAGATAGAAAATGTTACACTCAATCCCAAACTTTCACCCGATCAAATTATGTACAACTCGTGTCAGTCTTTAAAGAGGATCTGCAGTCCCCACCAAGACTTTTAATTATTATTATTATACAGTATTTATAAAGCGCCAATAGTTCACTCAGCGCTGTACATTACAATGGGAGACAGAACATGTGACAGAACAATACCAATACAATGCAAAACATGAGGGATTGAGGGCCCTGCTCTTTCGAGCTTACAATCTAGGAGGGAGGGGATGGTGGCACAGGAGGAGATAGCTGTGGGGGATGGAGTGGTTGGAATAGTGGAGGAGGTCGGCAAGTTAGCAGGGGGTGGGGTAGGCTTCCCTGAAGAGATGGGTTTTCAGGGTGTGCCTAAAGGAGAGAAGAGTAGGTGATAATCTGATGGGTTGGGGCAGGGAGTTCCAGAGGATGGGTGACACCCTGGAGAAATCCTGGAGGCGGGCATGGGAGGAGGAGACCAGGGAACTAGAGAGAAGGAGGTCTTGTGAGGAGCGGAGTGTGCGTGTTGGGTGGTACTTGGATATTAGGTCAGTGATGTAGTTCGGGGCAGTATGGTGGACAGCTTTGTACGTCAGCGTTAGGATTTTGAATTTGATCCGTTGCGCAATCGGAAGCCAGTGGAGGGATTGGCAGAGGGGGGTGGCGGAGATGGAGCGGTTGGAAAGGTGAATGAGTCTGGCAGCCGTATTCAGGATGGACTGAAGCGGGGATAGCCAGCGGCGAGGCAGGCCAGTGAGGAGGGAGTTGCAGTAGTCGAGTCGTGATATGATGAGGGAGTGGATGAGCTGTTTAGTGGTTTCTGGGGTTAGGAACGTGCGGATTTTGGCGATGTTGCGGAGGTGGAGTCTGCACGAGTTTGTTAAAGATTGGACTTGGGGCTGGAAGGATAGGTTGGAGTCCAGAATGACACCAAGTACTCTGGCCTGCAGGGCGGGTTTGATGGTAGCGTTGTTGGATGTGACGGAGAAATCAATGGGGGGTGGTGTCCGGGCTGGGGGGGGAAGACAAGAAACTCGGTTTTGGAGAGGTTCAGTTTAAGGAAGTGGAGCGACATCCAGTCTGATATGTCGCTCAGTAGGTGTGTGATTCGGGCTGAGACCGAGGGGGTGAGGTGGGGGGTTGAGAGATAGATTTGTGTGTCGTCGGCATAGAGGTGGTAGTTGAAGCCGTGAGAGTGTATGAGTTGGCCAAGGGAGGAGGTATAGATGGAGAAGAGAAGGGGCCCGAGGACAGAGCCTTGAGGGACCCCAACAGAGAGGGGGAGTGAGGGGGAGGTGGTAGCATTATAGGTAACGCTGAAGGAGCGTTGTGACAGGTAGGATGAGAGCCAGGAGAGAGCAGAGTCTCTGAGGCCGAGGGAGTGTAGTTTTTTGAGGAGGAGGGGGTGGTCGACTGTGTCGAAGGCCGCAGAGAGGTCAAGAAGTAGGAGCACTGAATAGTGGCCATTAGCTTTGGCGGTTAGCAGGTCGTTGGAGAGTTTGAGTAAGGCGGTTTCGGTGGAGTGTAGGGGACGGAAGCCGGACTGTAGGGGATCGAGGAGGTTGTTGTCGTTGAGGTGAGAGCATAGGCGGGTGTAGACTAGGCGCTCGAGGAGTTTAGATGTAAATGGGAGCAGGGAGATGGGTCTGAGGTTGTTCGGGTCATTGGGGTCCAGGGAGGGCTTTTTAAGTATGGGGGTGATGTGTGCATGTTTCAGAGGGGAGGGGAAAGTGCCTGAGGAGAGGGAGAGATTGAAGCTGTGGGTGAGGGAGCGTAGGATGGAGGAGGAGGAAGGACGTAGGAGTTGTGAGGGGATAGGGTCGAGGGGGCAGGTGGTGAGGCGGGCATCAGAGAGGATCTTGGAGACTTCCTCGATGGTAGTAAGGTCAAAGGTGCGGAGTGTGGGGGGAGCTTCGGTATGAGGAATGTAGGGTGGGGTGGAAGAGGAGGTCAGAGCAGTGGTGGGGCCATGGGAGAGGGGTGATGAGGGGGTAGCTGAGTGAGGGTGAAGGGGGTTGGAGAGAGTTTGAGCAGCGACAAAGTCCCTGCGGGTTATGTCGACGGGGAGGGGGGATAAGGGGGTAGCTGTGTGAGAGGGGACGGGTTGAGAGGGTGTGTGAGTTGCGGCAATGTCCTTGTGAATTGTGTCAATCTTGTTTTTGAAGTGATTGGCAATCTCAAGGGCGGTGAGTGAGGTGCTGGGTGGAGGTGGGGGTGGAGAGAGTAGAGAGTTGAAGGCAGAGAAGAGTCGGCGAGGATTGGAGGAGAGGGCCTTGATGAGGGTCAGGAAGTAGGCTTGTTTGGCAGCATGGAGGGAGGAGGTGTAGGTGTGGAAGGCAGATTTGTAGCGGGTGAAGGCTTGTTGGGATTTGGTTTTGCGCCATAGTCGCTCCAGGGCACGACTTTGTCGTTTGAGGGTTTTGGTGTGATCAGTCTGCCAGGGCTGGAGTGGTCGGGGTCTGATGTTGCGTGTGGTTAAAGGCGCTAGTGAGTCAAGGGCTGTTGAGAGCGCATTGTTGTAGGTGGTCAAAGCCAAGTCGGGGCAGGACAGGGGGAGGATGCGGTCGTGGAGTTGATCAGCTGCAGAGAGGAGGGGGGCAGGGTTAAGGTTGCGGAGGTTACGGCTGGTAGTAGTGTGACATTTGGAGGGGTAGGCGTTGGAGGACGAGGAGATAGAGAAGGTGATCAGGTTGTGGTCAGAGAGAGGGAAGGGGGTGTTAGTGAGGTTGTGGGGAGCACAGCGGTTGGAGAAGACAAGGTCGAGGATATTTCCGTTGGAGTGGGTGGTGGATTGTATGCACTGTGCAAGTGCAAAGGAGGAGGTTAGGTGGAGGAGACGGGCTGTGTCTGGGTTGTCGAGGTTGACAGGGATGTTGAAATCCCCAAGGATGATGGTGGGTAGCTCAGAGGAGAGGAAGAAGGGTAGCCAGGAGGAGAAGTCATCCAGGAAGCGGGGTATGGATCCAGGAGGCCGGTATATCACAGCAATCTTCAGGGGGGTTGGGAGAATAGTCGGACGCAGTGGGCCTCGAAGGAGGAGAAGGATAGGGAGGGGGGTTTGGGAGGACTCGGAAGGTGCTCTGCGGTGACAGGAGCAGACCAACCCCACCACCTTTACGACCGTTAGGCCTGGGTGAGTGGGTCCAGGTGAGATCTCCGTAGGAGAGTAGAGTCAGTGGGCTGGATCCAGGTTTCCGTGATCGCTAGGAGGTTGAGGGAGCGGGAAACAAAGAGGTCGTGGATGGCGGTAAGCTTGTTGCACACCGATCGGGCGTTCAGGAGTGCACATGAAAATGGGGGGGAGATTTTAGGGAGCAGGGGGACAGATACTAAGTTGCTGGGGTTGCAGTAGGACGTGGAGGCGGGAGGGTTTTGTGCGGGTGAGGGAGGTGGTGGAGGGCCAGGATTCAGGGAGATGTCCCCCGCGGTTATGAGGAGGAGAAGGGTGAGAAAGGTGGCATGGGAGCGGGATGTGCAGGAGCGTGAGAAACTACTAGTGGAGGTGTTGGGGTCAGTGGGAGAGTGGAGTAATAGGAGGAGGTGGTGGGTGCCATAGAGGGGCGAAGGAAGCAGTGAGGACACAATATACAATTGTTTGGGAGGGGCAGAGGGATATAGTGAATGGATTTTGGGAATGGAGGAGAGGAAAATGAGAAGGAGGAGTGGAAGAGGCATTCTGGGGAGGTGAAGAGAGCAATAGTAGGGAGATGATAGCAGTGAGGGTGAGATGTACAGGTTGTGGGGTGGAGCAGAGGGGTAAAGAAATGAGATTTGGGAACAGAGGATAGTAATATGATAAGGAGAAGAGGGGTGTATTATATAAAGGTACACAGAGTGGGTCTCAGGTATGTAAGATGTTTCCCAGGGTGTTTGCTTGCAGTCTTCCAGCATGCAGTAGAGCTTCTTGCTGTTGTTGTGTCTTCCTGCTGCTTAAGTTCTCCTGCTTTAGTTCAACTGCTGTGTTTAACTGCTTCTTCTATGCACTCCTTCTAAGCCGCACTCACTCTGAAGCAGCACCCCCATCAGAGACTGTGCCCCCCATCAGAGATCTCCCCCATGAGCTGATCTAAATTTATAGGGGGATGCTCAAATGCTCAAGTGTGTGTGATATATACACACACACACACATACAGACATATACACACACACTGTACATATATATATATATATATACACATACACACACATATATATATGTATGTACAGTGTGTGTGTATATGTCTGTATGTGTGTGTGTGTATGTGTATATATACAGTATATATATCACACAAGATAGAAAATGTTACACTCAATCCCAAACTTTCACCCGATCAAATTATGTACAACTCGTGTCAGTCTTTAAAGAGGATCTGCAGTCCCCACCAAGACTTTTAATTATTATTATTATACAGTATTTATAAAGCACCAATGGTTCGCTCAGCGCTGTACATTACAAAGGGGGACAGAACATGTGACAGAACAATATCAATACAATGCAAAACATGAGGGGATCGAGGGCCCTGCTCCTTGGAGCTTACAATCTAGGAGGGAGGGGATGGTGGCACAGGAGGAGATAGCTGTGGGGGATGGAGTGGTAGGAAGAGTGGAGGAGGTCGGCAAGTTAGCAGGGGGTGGGGTAGGCTTCCCTGAAGAGATGGGTTTTCAGGGTGCGCCTAAAGGAGAGGAGAGTAGGTGATAATCTGATGGGTTGGGGCAGGGAGTTCCAGAGGATGGGTGACACCCTGGAGAAGTCCTGGAGGCGGGCATGGGAGGAGGAGACCAGGGAACTAGAGAGAAGGAGGTCTTGTGAGGAGGGGAGTGTGCGTGTTGGGCGGTACTTGGATATTAGGTCAGTGATGTAGTTCGGGGCAGTATGGTGGACGGCTTTGTACGTCAGTGTTAGGATTTTGAATTTGATCCGTTGCGCAATCGGAAGCCAGTGGAGGGATTGGCAGAGGGGGGTGGCGGAGATGAAGCGGTTGGAAAGGTGAATGAGTCTGGCAGCCGTATTCAGGATCGACTGAAGCGGGGATAGCCAGCGGCGAGGCAGGCCAGTGAGGAGGAAGTTGCAGTAGTCGAGTCGTGATATGAGGGAGTGGATGAGCTGTTTAGTGGTTTCTGGGGTTAGGAACGTGCGGATTTTGGCGACCATCCTTACCCAGGCCGGTTCTTCACTGGTCTTCGGGTCCTAGGCACCAGCATGTTTAGCAGCTCCACAGCCAGCTTCCGCTTTGTGAATGGTCCCGCAGCCTTCTGTCCCAGGAGGTTGTGGGCAAAGAGTGGGGAAGGGCTAAACTTCTGCTTGGACTGCCTGGGGGAGCCGAGTGGAAGTGGGAGCGGGTATTCGTTAAAACCAGGTACCCGCTCTCTCAAAAAAAAATGTATTTTGTCAAAAAGTGGTGGTGATGGGGAGGGGGGTTTGAGGTGGGAAAACAGAACTTCTCCATTTGGCCGAAGTTCTGCTTTAATGTTATCTTGCATCAAACTGCAATATATCTGCATTTAGCTGTCAGACTCAGGCATGTAGGTTGATCTGATAGAGAGTTGGGTTACTCGTGAGAAAGGAAGTGGTAGGAAATCTTAGAAAAGGATAGCCAGTGCTGTGTTTAGTGTGCCTTCCATAGCTGGGACAGCAACACATCTAGTAGGCATGGTGAGGAGAATGCAGGTAAACCTAGACCAAGCTTTTTCAAACTTCATTCCCACAAAAGGAAGCCCTAAAATAATTTTCAGGTCTTGGGGAACCTTTACTAAAACCAATTTATTCATAGTCAATGACAAAAGTGCCATGTACATTGGTGGTCATTAGAAAGAATGCACCCCTTACAGCTGTGGTCAGAATGGCATCCTTACATACAGAAAAACAGCCTGTGAGTAAAGAACCAACAAGAAGGTCCACCAGAGGACAGATCTGCAGCTTGAAAACAGTAATATTTATTGACAAATAATATACCATATCAAAAATACAATAATAAATCCTTACATACAGCTACAAAAAAAAAAAAAAATCATTAGTGTCATTCTGCTGGCTTAGCCAAATGGTGTTGAACCAGAAGTATGTAGGCCCAGGGGCGTCCCTAGGGTTGGTGTCACCTGGTGCGTTAACACTTGGTGACACCCCCTCCGACGATCCCCACAGAATGGATCAGATCTGTGCATTGAGCATAATGGATCGGAGTAAGATCCATTACGCTCCCCAATCCGCAGATCCGATCCATCCTGCGGGGACTGTCGGCAAACAACCTATAAGGGGTGACACCGGACCCGCTCCACGAAAAGGTAAGTTGTAAAGAAAGCCGACGATCCCCGCAGGATGGACGGGGATCGTTGGCTTGCTTTACAATTTACTTTTTTGTGGAGCGGGTCAGGTGTCACCCCGTGCTGTAGGTGTCACCCTGTGCGGCGCGCACCTCCCGCACCTTCCTCGGGATGCCACTGTGTAGGCCCCATCATAAGGGAGGCCAATTAACCCCAGCTTAAGGAACCTCAAGCAACCTCTCAAGGAACCCTAACTGAGAATGGCTGGTCTAGATGGGGATCGTTGGTGGTAATAAGGGATTCAAATTAACACACTTTACTAAGGAAAATGTGCCTGTCCTTGCAAGCCCTGCCCCCTCATCAGACTGGGGGGTGATATACTGAAAGAGCCTTTAAAAAGTCTGGGGAGAGGACCATAAATGGTGCCCAAAAAAGCTCTCCGACATCAGGGGACCGGACTCCTGACAACACAGAGCTGGGTGCCATTTACAGACCTCTCTGCAAACAGTTTAGACGTTCTCCTCTTCCATGTTTCTACACTTTAAGGCAGTGGCGTATTTGGGTTTTGTGCTGCCCTAGGCAACACACAAATTGGACACCCCTCCTCCTTGACGGAGAGAGCCCTTTAATGACCCCCCCCCCCAGCGACAGAGAGAAAGACACTCACCTTCACAGATCTGGCCATCCCCAAGGAACACCAGCTGGGCTCTGCATACACCATACAGCCTCTCGGATCCCACCTGGTCCCCATACTGCATACTTTACTTCTTCTGGGGGGCAGTGATGCCCCCCTAAAAAATGCCGCCCTAGGCAAATGCCTTGTTTGCCTTGTGGTAAATACACCCCTGTTTTAGGGCTGTTTAGAATATTCCTTTACCATGGCTCTTACTGTGTCCACGTCAGAGGTTACCGTCCCTTCTAACATCTCTGCTTTTGCTGGATACCTAGTGAGAGTGTCTTTAGAATCTGTTGGTTTGACCCGGTTTTCCATTGGAGAAGTTATTCCCGATTATATGCTCTGATCGAGCCACTTTATTGAAAGTGCAATTTTCCTTCAGCTCAGGTTCCCTAAGCAATGTGAGAACTTGTATTCAGCTTTATTAACCAGTATAAGACTGGGAGAGGAAAAAGCAGCATAAGGAGCCAATCAGTTGTGCTGAAATGCTTATGTAAATAACATTAAGCATACTGATTGGAGGAGAGGGCAGAATGACAGAGAGATGAGCTCACCAGTCTGCTGCTTCTACATTCACTGTCCAGTCACAGGCTGGGGGAGAGACAAGACCTGCAAGTGGCACTTAACTGCAGCAGGTAAAAATCAGGTCTCCTGTCCTGCTGGACAGTGCTGCGGTGTGTAAATATCATGTATGGATCTCATCTGTGTAATTTAGCTGTTTTCCTGTAGGTCAGTTTTAAATAATTGAAGTAAAAAGTCACAGATTGATTCTTACCTTTGTGCAGTATGCTGGGATGTTAATTACAAATAAAGTGTTGTTCTGTAATTGCGATTTATCCACCTGGCCCCTTACTTTGTGCTCTTTTGCATACAAGTAGTGCTGTGAAGTGTGCTCTGCGGAGAACTTCACTGGAATACCTGTTTAACAAGAAAAAAAAACACTTTTAATGACATTATTCAAATACATTCATTATCTTGGTAAAAATATGGTATCGTTACACACTCACCGGCCACTTTATCAGATACACATTGCTGGTGCCAAGAAAATCTCCTCCACACCATGACACCACCACCAGCCTGAACCATTGATACAAGGCAGGATGGATCCACCACACCATGACACCACCACCACCACCAGCCTGAACCATTGATACAAGGCAGGATGGATCCACCACACCATGACATCACCACCACCAGCCTGAACCATTGATACAAGGCAGGATGGATCCTCCACACCATGACATCACCACCACCAGCCTGAACCATTGATACAAGGCAGGATGGATCCACCACACCATGACACTACCACCACCAGCCTGAACCGTTGATACAAGGCAGGATGGATCCCCCACACCATGACACCACCACCACCAGCCTGAACCATTGATACAAGGCAGGATGGATCCACCACACCATGACACCACTGTGAGATGGGGAAACAGCTTTCATTGTTTGAACACCGATTGAAGCAAATTAAAAATGTTCTGACATTCTGCAGTTTAGCCACAAGATGTCGCTGTTTTGTTCTAACACAGCCTCAGACTACATAGAGATTTCTTTATTCATGAAGGGGAGGGGTTAGAGACTTGGAGAGTGAACAGGAAAAAGGAGAGAGAGCAGCCATGCTTGAGAGAGAGAAGGGGGGCTGTGTGATCGGAGAATCCGTTGCCATCCAGCTGTGAAGACTGCCCTCCGTAATCAGAAATCCCATTGAGTGAAGCTGATGGTGTTCAAGACGCTAATCCTGTCCAAAGAGGGGAAGATTGGCTGCCAAAAAGCTGATGAGGACAGAGGAGCAAAGCAACATACATTGCTGATAACATCACATGATTGGTGGAGAGACAATGTGCTGTTCAGAGTCATCAGCGGCTGCAATACATGCCCGGGTCGGTAAGAATTGTGCACGCACCTCCTTTCAGTGTTGGCGCCTATAAGACTGAGTCCAGGCCTATAGTTAGTTAGTTAGGGTCTCTGTTTGTGTCAGGCCACAAGTGTTATTGCTGATTATTGGAAGGACTCCACAACTTAAAGTGACATTTCACATTGGAGAGCTGATAAAATCCTATAAACTCAAGCCAGACTGGGGTTTTGCTCAGAAGGAATACTCAGGCACGTGCTACAGGACCAGTTATGGGAGGGGGAATACTGTAGATCTGTGTAAGATTGTAAGCTGTTGTGCTGCACCGCAGGCTAGCCCATACCGTACACCCATACACCCATTCCTGCTCTGTAGGGTAATAACAGGTAAGGTGTGGCAGCTTAGTTGTGCCCCCAGTAGGTAAATTACTAAACTTTCTACCTTCACCCATCAGGAGGCGCCGTGCTGTGCAGCACAAGGGTGTCAGCCTTTCTGGGTGTATGTAAATATATTGTATGTTCCAGCATTTGTGGTTGTGTTTATTTGCCACATCTTAGTAAAATTCTGTTGTGACAAAAGCTGGTGTTGGGGTTGCTTTCCTCGTTCGTGACTTCACTGTATCCTGGGGAGCCCACCCCGGTACACGGCTTACACCACCACCACCAGCCTGAACCATTGAAACAAGGCAGGATGGATCCACCACACCATGACACCACCACCACCAGCCTGAACCATTGATACAAGGCAGGATGGATCCACCACACCATTATACCACCACCACCAGCCTGAACCATTGAAACAAGGCAGGATGGATCCACCACACCATGACATCACCACCACCAGCCTGAACCATTGATACAAGGCAGGATGGATCCACCACACCATGACATCACCACCACCAGCCTGAACCATTGATACAAGGCAGGATGGATCCACCACACCATGACACCACCAACATGAACCATTGATACAAGGCAGGATGGATCCGTGCTTTCATGTTGTTTACGCCAAATTCTGACCCGACCATCTGAATGTCGCAGCAACCAGTCGGCCCGTTCTCCTCTGACAACAAGATATTTTCTCCACACAACTGCCGCTCACTGGATATTTTCTCTATTTTGGACCATTCTCTGTAAACTGTAGAGATGATTGTGCGTGAAAATCCCAGTAGATCAGCAGTTTCTGAAATACTCAGACCAGCCCGCCTGACATATTCAAGGTCACTTAAATCCCCTTTCTTCCCCATTCTGATGCTCAATTTGAACTTTAGCAGGTCGTCTTCACCATGTCTAGATGCCTAAATGCATCGAGTTGCTGCCACTTGATTGGCTGATTAGCAGATTGTGTTACCAAGCAATTGAACCGGTGTACATAATAAAGTGGCCGGTGAGTGTACATTAAATATACATATATATTAAATTTGGACTCTGGCACAACAATTTGTAAATATGTATTTTCCAATAGTCACAAAGGATATCTACGTTTTATACAACAAATGCCTTTGCAAACACAGATATCATCTTATAAACGTTTCGGCCACCGAAATTTCGATGCATCCCTAATAAGCTTATCGGCTTTGTGATGTAAGGGGGTGGGGCTGTGATGGGGGCACCTGATGTGAGGGGGTGGGGCTGTGATGGGGGCACCTGATGTGAGGGGGTGGGGCTGTGATGAGGGCACCTGATGTGAGGGGGTGGGGCTGTGATGAGGACAGGTGATGTTAGGGGGTGGGGCTGTGATTAGGACACGTGATGTAAGGGGGTGGGCTGTGATTAGGGCACGTGATGTGAGGGGGTGGGGCTGTGATTAGGACACGTGATGTGAGGGGGTGGGGCTGTGATTAGGACACCTGATGTGAGGGGGTGGAGCTGTGATTAGGACACCTGATGTTAGGGGGTGGGGCTGTGATTAGGACACGTGATGTTAGGGGGTGGAGCTGTGATTAGGACACCTGATGTTAGAGGGTGGGGCTGTGATTAGGACACGTGATGTTAGGGGGTGGAGCTGTGATTAGGACACCTGATGTGAGGGGGTGGAGCTGTGATTAGGACACCTGATGTGCGGGGGTGGGACTGTGATTAGGACAGGTGATGTGCGGGGGTGGAGCTGTGATTAGGACACCTGTTAGGGGGTGGGGCTGTGATTAGGACACGTGATGTTAGGGGGTGGGGCTGTGATTAGGGCACGTGATGTTAGGGGGTGGGGCTGTGATTAGGGCAGGTGATGTAAGGGGGTGGGGCTGTGATTAGGACACGTGATGTAAGGGGGTGGGGCTGTGATTAGGACACGTGATGTAAGGGGGTTGGGGGCTGTGATTAGGACACGTGATATAAGGGGGTTGGGGGCTGTGATTAGGACACGTGATATAAGGGGGTGGGGCAGTAATTAGGACACGTGATGTGTGTTACATCAGCAATTCCCATCAGAACCCCTTCAATAGACCCGAGTGTAGGTCACGCCTGACTTTAGTGCTTGCTACGATGCCAGAGGTCCTAGCAACCAATGACTGCTGCTCAGCTGTCGTCCATCGGTGCAGATCGGTGGACTGACGGTTCATACTAGGTCTGGATCGGCACCGCCATTCATTGAAGTCTGACCTACAGTCCTACGAATATCATATAGGGAAGGATCCATGAAAGGCGGCCTTATGCTGCACTGCCCCAACCCCCACCCTACCGGACATGTACCTTTATATCCAGCAGGGGCCGCACACTCCCGTTCCGTCATTGTCCCTCTGATATCACCCCCAGAACCAGCTCGGGGTCTTCTATGCTCACACACGTGAGTGTATTTCACTCATGGCGCACGCGCACTTCTTTACTTCCAGCGCTTCCTCAACACGTGCCGGAGGTAGACATCATATGACCCAAAGTGGCCCCTCCTCGGCCACGCCCCTAGGAACGCGATAGGCTAGTTCGCTTAGTCCGTGCTTAGCAAGGAAACCGGTCTCCCTGGAAACCGGTTAGCGTGTGGGCGAAGCAAATAATTCCGGCGACCATCTTTGTTATTGGAAAGCGGCTCATTCCACCTATGTGCAGTGTAGGCAGCTAGGAAGTAAAGTATAGGGAGAGCACTCAGGTGGCCATCTTTATTATGGTGAAGTGACTTGCTCTTACTATGTGTTGTGTGGGCAAAGAGGAAATGTTATGCAGAGCAGTAATAGCCACAGTACACCCCAGAGGGACACCCCCGATCCCTGATGTCTCTATAAAGAGGATTGGTCACTGCCTAAAGGAAATAACAAGGGGGCTTTTCACCCAATTGTGATAGGAATTTGTTATTGACAACAATTAAAGCAGTAAAATAGACCCTTGTAGCCAGGATAATACACCCAGCAGCAACAATAGATTTCTACATCAACAATAGATCCCCGACAACAATGTCTCAACCACAACAAAATATCCCCCTCCCCGCAACAATAGAACCCAGCAGCAGCAAGAATAGATCTCCAACAACAATGTACCAACCAGAACATAATACACCCTAACCACAATAGAACCCTCCAGCAGCAACAACCGATCTCCTCGCAGCCAGCGTCAATAGACATTTCAGCGTCCAGCAACAATACACCCAGCAGTAACAATAGATCCCCCAGCAACAATAGATCTCCAACAACGGTGGACCAACCACAAAAAAATACCACCCCCCAGCAACAATATAACCCCCAGCAGCAACAACAGATCTCCTCACAGCCAACATCAATAGACCTTTCAGCGTCCAGCAACAATACACTCAGCAGCAACACTAGATCCCCAACAGCAACAATAGATCCCCAACAACAATGGACCAACCACAACTAAATACCCCCTACAGCAACAACATAACCCCCAGCAGCAACAACAGATCTCCTCAGAGCCAGTATCAATAGACCTTTCAGCGGTCAGCAACAATACACCAGAAGCAACAACAGATCCCCAACAACAACGGACCAACCACAACAAAATACCTTCCAGCAACAATAGAGCCCCCCAGCAGCAACAACAGATCTCCTCACAGTCAGCATCAATAGACCTTTCAGTAGCCAGAAACAATACACCGAGAAGCAACAATAAATCCCTAACAACAATGGACCAACCACAACCAAATACCTTCCAGCAACAATAGAACCCCCCAGCAGCAACAACAGATCTCCTCACAGTCAGCATCAATAGACCTTTCAGTAGCCAAAAACAATACACCCAGAAGCAACAATCCCTAACAACAACGGACCAATTACAATAAAATACCTCCCAGCAACAATAGAACCCCTGCAGCAACAACATATCTCCTCACAGCCAGCATCCATAGACCCTCCAGCAGCCAGCATCCATAGACCCTCCAGCAGCCAGCATCAATAGACCCTCCAGCAGCCAGCATCAATAGGCCTCTCTCCTAACAGTATATCCCTCCCAGCAGCAACTGACCCCCAGCAACATAAGACCTACCCCCAGCAACAAACTATCCCCCACCTGCAACACTAGACCTCCCCAGCGACACAAACATAAATCCCCATCCAGTGACAATAGATCCCTCCGGCACAACCCAGCCATTACATACATTCAGTGCTAGAGGTGCCGGAACTGATTTCCCCTGCGTTCCCGCTGGATAGGAGTAAAAAAAAAAAGTAAATAAAAATAATTAAAAAAAAAATGAAAAGCCCTCCTGTCCCCCCATACATAGATGCAAATGTGCGTGTAGATCTGGTAATCAGCATTTGCACCACATGTGAGGTATTGCTGTGAATGTCGGACTGAGAGCAACAATTCTAGGGCCAACATTCACCATTAACTCCAAACTGATGACCTATAAAGGCCTTAACACCCCGGTCACACCAAAGCCGACTTTGAAATCGTGCGATTTACAGTGAAGTCTCACAATTTCAAAGTCGGGTGACATGCCAATTTCAGGTGCGATTTGCGAGACATTTGATACAGATGTCTATACAAATCGCACCAAAAGTAGTGCATGGACTACTTTAGAAATCGGTGCGGCTCCAACCAAGTCGGAACCGCGCCGATATGACCGCTTTAATTGCGGATAATAGGATGCGACTTGGCATGTGATTTGTAAGTCGCATGGCATGCAGATCGCATTCCAATTCACATCCAGTGTGACCGGGGACTTAAGGAATAACTTATAGACTATTTTAGGTACCATCATTTCTTTTATATTTTACCAAACCATTTGGTATTATATGGCATCTGTGTGCACTAAAATTCATCATTCAAGTGTGCTTTTTCCTAAAAATGTCTCCACCCCACAGCTTATATATATCACCCTGATTCCTGTCTTCACCTTACTACTGTATCAGGGGCGGACTGACCATTTGGAAACTCGGGCACTGCCCGAGGGCCCGGGGTCAGTAGGGGGCCCCATGAGATGCCCCTGATACCTTTTTCATAAGCTTTTTTGAGTTTGGGCAAGGACAGAGGGACCCCATGATCCCCTATTGCCAGAGGGCCCCATGAGTTGTCAGTCCGCCCCTGTACTGTACTCATCAACTGCTCATTCTGAACCCACACACTAATAAAACCTCCTTGACAATGGGACCTTTCCCTCCATATAAGTCATACTCCCTTATTACCTCCCTCACCCTTCTGCTTCTCCTAACATCTGGAGACATTTCCCCAAATCCTGGGCCACCATCTTTTTCCTTTGGTCAACACACCCAGCACCCCTTATGCTCTAACAGTGGCTGCAATCCACACAATCTAGTTACTATTCCTCTTCTTCCTAGAACCAGCCTCCCCTTCTCCTGTGCCCTCTGGAATGCCTGCTCTGTCTGTAACAAACGCACCTCTCTCCATGACCTTTTTATCACAAACTCTTTTACCTTGCTTGCAATTACAGAAACCTGGCTGCATGAATCTGACTTTCTCTCTCCTGCTCCCCTCTCCCATGGTGGTCTCCTCTGGACTCTCCCAGGCCTAGTGGACAGAAAGGAGGTGGAGGTGGAATCCTCCTATCCCCTCAAAGCACTTTTCAGGTCCTTCATTCACCTCCCTCTCTGTCCCTTTCCTCATTTGAAGTTCACTGTATTTGTCTGTTCTCTCCAGTTTCTTTAAGAATTGCTGTGATCTATCGGCCTCCTGGACCGGTATCAAGTTTTCTTGATGACTTCTCTGCCTGGCTGCCTTACTTTCTATCTTCTGAAATTCCCACAATTGTTCTTGGTGACTTCAACATCCCTGTTAATCTTAACACTCCTGCTACCTCTAAATTTCCGAGCTAAACCACTTCTTTTGAGCTAAAACAATGGACACACTCCAATGGTTACTGCCTCGACCTGGTATTCTCCTGCCTATGCACTTTTTGCAAGCTCACCAACTTTCCTTTTCCTCTCCCTGATCACTCCCGTATTAGCTTCACTCTCTCCTTGGCTTCCTCCAACTTGTCTTCCAACTACCAGTTACCCGTAGAAAACCTTGCTATCTTAACCCTTCTCTTCTTTTTTTCGGCAACATATTGTCTCTATGACAAAATCTCAGCCCTGTCCTGCCCCAACCTGGCCACTTCTGTCTACAACAGTTCACTGTTATCCACCATGGACACACACACAGAATTAGGCCCCGACTGCTACAGCCCCGGCAAACAGACAATACCAGATTCCTTTAAAAAACGTAGCCGTGCTCTTGAGCGTCTATGGCTTAAGACTAAGACCCAGCAAGATTTCTACCAATATAAATCTGTTCTTCAAAAATACAACTCCTGTCTCCACACTACCAAACAGACCTATTTTATCACTCTCATTAACATCCTCTCACGCAATCCCCATCAATTGTTTTCTACCTTTAACTCTCTACTTCCTCCCTCTTTACCTCCACCCACTAACTCACTGCTCAGGAGATTGCTAATCACTTAAAAAATAAGATTGATACAATTCGTGACGAGATCTCCACTGTACAGATATCTACCTCACCCTACACTCCTTGTCCACCTGCACAATCTATACTTCCCTTGTTTAACCCAACTACTATAGAGGAGGTTGGTAAACGTTTTTCTAAAGCCCTCCTAACCACCTTCCCCCGGGACCCTGTTCCCTCGCAAATACTACAGGTACCCTCTGGCTCTATCCTTCACTCTTTAACTCGTATCTTCAATCTCTCCCTTTCTACTGGCATCTTCCCCAACTCTCTAAAACATGTGCTGGTCACCCCCATACTTAAAAAGGCCTCACTGGACCCCACCAATCTTAGCAACCTAAGACTTATCTCCTTACTCCCTTTTGCCTCTAAACTCCTTGAACGTCTAGTCTACAACCGGCTGAGCTGCCACCTCATTGAGAATAACCTTCTCAATCCCCTTCAGTCTGGATTTTGCCCACAACACTCCACAGAAACCACTCTCCTAAAACTCACAAACGACTTACTAACCGCTAAAACCAATGGTCAGTATTCTGTACTTTTACTCTTGGACCTCTCCGCTGCCTTTGACACAGTTGACCATCCCCTCCTCCTCAAAAAACTCTATTTACTTGGTCTCCACGACTGTACTCTCCATTGGTTAGAATCTTACCTATCTCACTGCACCTTCAGTGTCACTTACAACTCTACTTCCTCCTCTCCTACTCCTCTTACTGTCGGGGTCCCCCAAGGTTCTGTGCTTGGACCTCTCCTATTCTTGATCTACACCTCTTCCTTGGGTCAGCCGATAGCTTGCTATGGTTTCCAATACCATTTCTATGCTGTTGACACACAAATCTATCTCTCTACTCCTCAGCTCACCCCATCAGTTTCCTCAGGTATCACCAAATTACTAACAGACATATCAGACTGGATGTCACAACACTTCCTAAAACTCAATCTATCCAAAACCGAGCTCATAATATTTCCTCCCCCACATGCCTCTTTCCCTGATTTCTCTGTCAGGATCAATAGCACCACTATCAACCCATCCCTGCAAGCCAGGGTGTGAGGGGTAACCCTGGATTCTGAACTATCCTTTCATGTCCACATCCAATCCCTGTCCAAATCATGCCGGCGCAACCTCCGCAACATCTCCAGAATATGCCCCTTTTTAACCAATGATACCACAAAACTCCTAATTCACTCCCTGGTCATCTCTCGCCTCGATTACTGCATCTCCCTTCTCATTGGATGACCTTTACATAGGCTATCCCCCCTCCAGTCCATCATGAATGATGCTGCCAGGCTCATCCACCCTACCAACCGTTCAGTGTCTGCTACCCCTCTCTGCCAATCCCTCCACTGGCCTCCACTCAGTGTCCTCCACCCCTCTCTGCCCATCCCTCCACTGGCCTCCACTCAGTGTCTTCTACCTCTCTCTGCCAATCCCTCCACTGGCTTCCATTCAGTGTCCTCCACCCCTCTCTGCCCATCCCTCCACTGGCCTCCACTCAGTGTCCTCCACCCCTCTCTGTCAATCCCTCCACTGGCGTCCATTCAGTGTCCTCCACCCCTCTCTGCCAAGCCCTCCACTGGCTTCCACTCGCCCAACGAATAAAATTCAAAATACTGACAACAACTTACAAAGCCATCCACATCTCTGCCCCCAGGTACATCACCAAATTGATCTCAAAATATCAACCAAACCGTACTCTTCGATCCTCCCAAGACTTTCTTCTCTCTAGTTCATGTGTCACCTCCTCCCATGCTCACCTCCAGGACTTCTACCGAGCTTCTCCAATCTTATGGAACTCCCTACCCCAATCTGTCCAGCTGTTTCCTAACTTATCCATCTTTAGACGATCCCTGAAAACCTTTCTCTTTAGCCCTCATGCACACTTGACATTTTTACTGCTGCTGATTTTGGCGTTTGACGTTTTTTTCTACAGCCAATAAACTCCCCAGCATGTTATCCTATGTGTCCATTCACACATAGGCTGTAATCAACGTGTTTTGGTTGGGACGTTTTTTGGCTGGGAAAAAACCCCCAAACTAGTAGGTTTCTACAGGAGTTTTTCAGCTGTAAAAATGCTCTAACGCTGAAAAATGTGGTAAAATGCCACAAGCCAGCATTTTTGGATTTTTTGTGACCAAAAAAAAATTTTTTTTGTAAAAAAAACACTGTAAACCACTAAAAACCACAAAAAACTCATATGCGGAAAAATGCCGCAAAACGCCACTAAACGCTAATGCAAAAACGCTAAAGAAAGCTGAAAAACTCAAATTTTTAACGTGACTTTACACAACTAACGTTACAAGCATTAGCCAAAAGTCAAGTGTGCATGAGGACTTAAAGAAGTCTATCCTGCTTCTACCTAGTAAGCTGCCATTTATTTCCTCCATCAGCCCATCCCCCATAGCTGTTACCTTTTGTATCACTCAACCCTTCCTCCTAGATTGTAAGCTCTAACAAGTCGGGCCCTCTCTACCTTTCATGTTGTTCAGGTAGATTTCCCCCTCTCAAAGGGGTAGGCAACCTTTGAGAGGTGGAGATCTACCTGAACAACATGAAAGAGATCAAAGATCACTGGGGTTCAGCACCCTTTTTTTTTTAAAGAAATGAACTAGCAAGGCCTAACTAAATAGTAGAAAAAACTTAGCTAAAATATAAAAAAAAACACATCACTGTAAAAATGAACCACTTTTTCTCCTGAGGATTTCCCCCCCTTCCTGACCAGGCCATTTTTTGCGTTATGGCGCTGCGTTACTTTAATTGACAATTGCGCGGTCATGCAATGCTGCACCCAGATGAAATTTACGTCCTTTTTTTCCCACGAATTGAGCTTTCTTTCGGTGGTATTTGATTGCCTGTGCATTTTTTATTTTTTGCGCTATAAAAAAAAAGACAATTATGAGAAAAAAAACAATATTGTTGATTTTTTGCTATTAAACATGTCCAGTAAAAAAATTAAAAAATCTAACTCGTCATAAATGTAGGCCAAAATGTATTCTGCTTCATGTCTTTGCTAAAAATAAATCCCAATATGTGTAAATTAATTGGTTTATGTGAAAGTTATAGCGTTTACAAATGGTGGTATATATACTGGAATTTTTTTTTTTTAACTAGTAATGGTGGTCATTCTGACACTGGGGGGAACTGACTTGGTGTCACTGACATCCCCAGTGACACCAATACAGTGGTCAGTGCTAAAAAAAGCACTGACACTGTACTAATGGCGCTGGGCAGGAAGGGGTTAACAAGAGGGGCGTTCAAAGGGTTAACTGTATGCTGGGAGTGTTTTACTGGGGGGCGGTGTGATGGTGCTTCACTGTGCACAGCCATCCAGAGCAGTGTGCCCGAGCCAACAGGGAGGAGGACTGTTAGTAAACAAAGCAGCCCTCCTCCCAATTGGAGATCCTCAGTAATCACGGGGCGCTGGCAGGTAGTCACTGTCCGGGACCCGGCGATTGGCAGCCGCGGCTGCATATGGCGGTGTGGGTAGGGCGCATGGTGCGTGCGCGCCCCATACCCGGAAATACAAAATCATATATATACAGTCAGGTCCATAAATTTTGGGACATCACCACAATTCTAACATTTTTGGCTCTATACACCATCACAATGGATTTGAAATGAAACGAACAAGATGTGCTTTAACTGCAGACTGTCAGCTTTAATTTGAGGGTATTTACATCCAAATCAGATGAACGGTGTAGGAATTACAACAGTTTGCATATGTGCCTCCCACTTGTTAAGGGATCAAAAGTAATGGGACAGAATAATAATCATAAATCAAACTTTCACTTTTTAATACTTGGTTGCAAATCCTTTGCAGTCAATTACAGCCTGAAGTCTGGAATGCATAGACATCACCAGACGCTGGGTTTCATCCCTGGTGATGCTCTGCCAGGCCTCTACTGCAACTGTCTTCAGTTCCTGCTTGTTCTTGGGGCATTTTCCCTTCAGTTTTGTCTTCAGCAAGTGAAATGCTCAATCGGATTCAGGTCAGGTGATTGACTTTGCCATTGCATAACATTCCACTTCTTTCCCTTAAAAAAACTCTTTGGTTGCTTTTGCAGTCTGCTTTGGGTCATTGTCCATCTGCACTGTGAAGCGCCCAATGAGTTGTGAAGCATTTGGCTGAATATGAGCAGATAATATTCCCGAAACACTTCAGAATTCATCCGGCTGCTTTTGTCAGCAGTCACATCATCAATAAATACAAGAGAAGCAGTTCCATTGGCAGCCATACATGCCCACGCCATGACACTACCACCACCATGCTTCACTGATGAGGTGGTATGCTTAGGATCATGAGCAGTTCCTTTCCTTCTCCATACTCTTCTCTTCCCATCACTCTGGTACAAGTTGATCTCGGTCTCATCTGTCCATAGGATGTTGTTCCAGAACTGTGAAAGCTTTTTTAGATGTCGTTTGGCAAACTCTAATCTGGCCTTCCTGTTTTTGAGGCTCACCAATGGTTTACATCTTGTGGTGAACCCTCTGTATTCACTCTGGTGAAGTCTTCTCTTGATTGGTGACTTTGACACACATACACCTACCTCCTGGAGAGTGTTCTTGATCTGGCCAACTGTTGTGAAGGGTGTTTTCTTCACCAGGGAAAGAATTCTTCGGTCATCCACCAGAGTTGTTTTCCGTGGTCTTCCGGGTCTTTTGGTGTTGCTGAGCTCACCGGTGCGTTCCTTCTTTTTAAGAATGTTCCAAACAGTTGTTTTGGCCACGCCTAATGTTTTTGCTATCTCTCTGATGGGTTTGTTTTGTTTTTTCAGCCTAATGATGGCTTGCTTCACTGATAGTGACAGCTCTTTGGATCTCATCTTGAGAGTTGACAGCAACAGATTCCAAATGCAAATAGCACACTTGAAATGAACTCTGGACCTTTTATCTGCTCATTGTAATTGGGATAATGAGGGAATAACACACACCTGGCCATGGAACAGCTGAGAAGCCAATTGTCCCATTACTTTTGGTCCCTTAACAAGTGGGAGGAACATATGCAAACTGTTGTAATTCCTGCACCGTTCACCTGATTTGGATGTAAATACCCTCAAATTAAAGCTGACAGTCTGCAGTTAAAGCACATCATGTTTGTTTCATTTTCAAATCCATTGTGGTGGTGTATAGAGCCAAAAATGTTAGAATTGTGTTGATGTCCCAATATTTATGGACCTGACTGTATATATATATATATATATATATATATATATACATACACACATTATTTTGCACACCCCTGCCGACCTGTAGCAGTATATCTGTTATAGGGCAGTCGGGATGTGGTTAAACTTAGCCTATCCTAAAAGTGGATGGTGTCAGTAGAGCAGAGGATGGTGTCAGTCAGTACAACAGTGGATGGTGTCAGTAGAGCAGTAAGCAGGGCTGTCAGGATGCTGTCGGTAAGGCAGAGGTTGGTCTTAGAAGGGCAGTGGACGGTGTCAGTAGTTTTTATTTTTAATATTTTTATAAATTATTTTTTACAAGTCTATTGTGTTAATTATGTTTTACAATATTCATTTTTATTCTTTTTTTTAACAATTTTTAGAAGCCCTGTTGGGGGGGGGGGCCTTTGATGAATTATCAGGGATTTAAAAAGCCCCCCGATGTCTCAAGTTTGAGACAGAGAAAGCGACTGAGTACAGATTCCCCAATCTTTTTCTCTGCACTCTCAGCTACACCGGACAGTGATGAATGGAAAGTGCTCTGAGGCTTCCTGATCATTCACAAACGGAAGCAAAGTAATCATAGTGATGCTTTATCCTTCTGATGTGGCTACAGTAGTTTGGCCACAAAGGGCACTAACTCACACATACATGGAGCAATTTCATAGTGCTAACACTTTAGTAATCAAATAAAGCTGACAGCATGCAATTCTCCTGTGCATGCCAGCAGGCATATAATATTTATTTCAGGTACTTATATAGCACTGTGAATTTACACAGCACTTTACATATATATTGTACATTCACATCAGTCCCTAACCCTCAAGGGGCGTACAATCTAAGGTCCCTAACTCACATTCATACATACACATACTAGGGCCAATGTAGACAGGAGCCAATTAACCTACCAGCATGTCTTTGGAGTGTGGGAGGAAACTGGAGTACCTGGAGGAAACCCACACTGACACAAGGAGAGCATGCAAACTCCAGGCAGGTGGTGCTGTGGCTGGGATTCGAACCAACAACCCGAGTACTGCTAGGGTGAAGTGCTAACCATTTAGCCACTGTGCTGCCCATAACAGACATTGCATGTCAAACCATGTACCTAAAAACCAATAAAATTGATTTGTGACATCCTTTACATGTCTTTTAGCTATTGCATTGCTGCTATACTCTATTTTACTACAAATATGCTAAAAGGCATTACATGCCAAACCTTATACTTGTGAATTTGTGGTTTACAGGTAGAGGGTTTGACATGTAGGGGGTTATTTACTAAAACTGGAGAGTGCAAAATCTGGTGCAGCTCTGCATAGAAACCAGTCAGCTTCCAGGTTTTATTGTCAAAGCTTACTTGAACAAGCTGAAGTTAGAAGCTGATTGGCTGCTATGTACAGGTGCATGAGATTTTAAGTGAACCAGCTTTAGTAAATAAACCCTGTAATGTCCTTTATATGCCTTTTACTATATTTTTAGCAAATAAAGATTATACCTTTGAGCTATTGTATTTGGTGGTGACAGAATGAACCCTTCAAAAATTGTTCCTTGTGCACAGCAATAAAAACCTGACAGGGGTTCTGAACATTCCATACTCTGTGCAAATCAAAAATGGTGTGGGCTATATATATATATATATATATATATATATACAGTCAGGTCCATAAATATTGGGACATCGACACAATTCTAAAATTTTTGGCTCTATGAACCACCACAATGGATTTGAAATGAAACGAACAAGATGTGCTTTAACTGCAGACTGTCAGCTTTAATTTGAGGGTATTTACATCCAAATCAGGTGAACGGTGTAGGAATTACAACAGTTTGCATATGTGCCTCCCACGTGTTAAGGGACCAAAAGTAATGGGACAGAATAATAATCATAAATCAAACTTTCACTTTTTAATACTTGGTTGCAAATCCTTTGCAGTCAATTACACCCTGAAGTCTGGAACGCATAGACATCACCAGACGCTGGGTTTCATCCCTGGTGATGCTCTGCCAGGCCTCTACTGCAACTGTCTTCAGTTCCTGCTTGTTCTTGGGGCATTTTCCCTTCAGTTTTGTCTTCAGCAAGTGAAATGCATGCTCAATCGGATTCAGGTCAGGTGATTGACTTGGCCATTGCAGAACATTCCACTTCTTTCCCTTAAAAAACTCTTTGGTTGCTTTTGCAGTATGCTTTGGGTCATGGTCCATCTGCACTGTGAAGCGTCCAATGAGTTGTGAAGCATTTGGCTGAATATGAGCAGATAATATTCCCGAAACACTTCAGAATTCATCCGGCTGCTTTTGTCAGCAGTCACATTATCAATAAATACAAGAGAAGCAGTTCCATTGGCAGCCATACATGCCCACGCCATGACACTACCACCACCATGCTTCACTGATGAGGTGGTATGCTTAGGATCATGAGCAGTTCCTTTCCTTCTCCATACTCTTCTCTTCCCATCACTCTGGTACAAGTTGATGTTGGTCTCATCTGTCCATAGGATGTTGTTCCAGAACTGTAAAGGCTTTTTTAGATGTCGTTTGGCAAACTCTAATCTGGCCTTCCTGTTTTTGAGGCTCACCAATAGTTTCCATCTTGTGGTGAACCCTCTGTATTCACTCTGGTGAAGTCTTCTCTTGATTGTTGACTTTGACACACATACACCTACCTCCTGGAGAGTGTTCTTGATCTGGCCAACTGTTGTGAAGGGTGTTTTCTTCACCAGGGAAAGAATTCTTCGGTCATCCACCACAGTTGTTTTCCGTGGTCTTCCGGGTCTTTTGGTGTTGCTGAGCTCACCGGTGCGTTCCTTCTTTTTAAGAATGTTCCAAACAGTTGTTTTGGCCACGCCTAATGTTTTTGCTATCTCTCTGATGGGTTTGTTTTGTTTTTTCAGCCTAATGATGGCTTCACTGATAGTGACAGCTCTTTGGATCTCATCTTGAGAGTTGACAGCAACAGATTCCAAATGCAAATAGCACACTTGAAATGAACTCTGGACCTTTTATCTGCTTGTAATTGGGATAATGAGGGAATAACACACACCTGGCCATGGAACAGCTGAGAAGCCAATTGTCCCATTACTTTTGGTCCCTTAACAAGTGGGAGGCACATATGCAAACTGTTGTAATTCCTACTCCGTTCACCTGATTTGGATGTAAATACCAACAAATTAAAGCTGACAGTCTGCAGTTAAAGCACATCATGTTTGTTTCATTTTCAAATCCATTGTGGTGGTGTATAGAGCCAAACATATTAGAATTGTGTCGATGTCCCAATATTTATGGACCTGACTGTATATACACACACGCTGACTTTGCAGTAACTAAATCACATCTGCAAAACAAAGCTAGCAAAGTAGGTCATACAAGGTAGGTCACCAGTGAGCAGTATGTGTCAGCAGTAGAGGTGCGAGAATTAGTGCTCTGATCTGAGAATAGTAAGATTAACACGAGGCAACCAATGGAGGTCCAAGTAGGCTCAATAGTCAGTGACTAAGTGCAGGGGTATTGGGAAAAAAAAATACAGAGTGATGAAATGTATTAGTAGGAAGAGCCTCCAAAATAATGACAGTCTATGACACATATAAGGTACTTACCGTGTTTCCCCGAAAATAAGACACTGTCTTATATTTTTTTGGGCTCAAAAAAACACACTAGGTCTTATTTTCGGGGTAGGTCTTATTTTTTAAATGTCCAGGTGTGGACAAGGGGTGCAGAGGTGAGCTGCAGGCAGTTGTGGATGAGGGTTACTATGGAGAGGGCCGGTTGATGACAGTTGTGAGCTGCAGTCAGGTGTTGCAGGGGTGACTTGACAGGTGAGTTTCAGACAGGGTGCAGATATGAGCCACAGACAGGGTGAAGGGGTGAGTTGCAGATGGGGGATGCATAGGTGAGCTGTGGCTGGGGGGTGCAGAGCTGAGCTGTGGCCGGGAGGTGAAGGGGTGAGTTGCAGACGTGGGATGCAGAGGTGAGCTGTGGCTGGGGGGTGCAGAGCTGAGCTGTGGCCGGGAGGTGCAGGGGTGAGTTGCAGACGTGGGATGCAGAGGTGAGCTGTGGCTGGGGGGTGCAGTGCTGAGCTGTGGCCGGGAGGTGCAGGGGTGAGTTGCAGATGGGAGGTGCAGGGGTGAGCTGTGGCTGGGGGGTGCAGAGCTGAGCTGTGGCCGGGAGGTGCAGGGGTGAGTTGCAGACGTGGGATGCAGAGGTGAGCTGTGACTGGGGGGTGCAGAGCTGAGCTGTGGCCGGGAGGTGCAGAAATGGGTTTCATCTCAGATCACCTCTGCACCCCCCCAGCCGCAGCTCACCTATGCACCCTGTCTGCAACTCACCTGTTTTTCAAAGAATGAATGACCTCACTAATAGAACTCCACACTGCTATTATTTTGAACACGCCCCTTTCAATTAGTGATTCAATTACACAGAATCAGCAGCATGCATGTCATGACTGTTGGGTCTGTTGGATTTCTATTACTCTACTACACCTGCTAGGAAATTATTTGCCATGTAGAAATATAATTTCTACCAAAAACAGTGATTGATCCGGTTAGTGATGTCTGACTGCTATTATTTTGAACATAACTGTATATCCAAATGAATTAAAAGCAGCTAGCACTCAGGGTATCAGGTAACAGTCCCAGAATCACAATTTCTAAAATATTAGTGCAGCACTAAAAAATGCATGTCATAAATTCCATAAACGCATGTGACTTAAACACATATGTAAGTAAAGTGCTGAAAGTGCAATATTTATATAACTAGTTCAAGATGACATAAAATGCAATAAAAGAAGTTCATCAGAGCATTCGTGAATTTAAAACATCTCTTGTGCAACGATATCGGCTGAAGAAATGCCTATGATTGGCACGTGAAGTTATCCGTGAAGAGTAACTGTGCAAAAACTTGTAAAAGGGAATCCACCCTTGGTAGGGATGTACACTCACCAGACCATAAATTATAATGCGCATTGATTATTATACATCGCACATCTGGGGGTGCAGCGGTACGCTGACAGCTACGGGGTCATCCGTCCATCCGTCAGGGTGAGTGTCTGGTGGTCCTGCGGGGAATTAGCTCAGCCACAGGAGCCAGAAAGGTGCTTGTAGTATTTTATTCATGGTAATAATAGCAAGTAACATAAAAACGTATCCAAGTGGAGTAATAAAATGAATAAATAAATGAATAAAGTACCAAAATGGCCGCCGCTCATCAGTAGCGGTGGCTAGAGGTCAGCAATAGGGCTCCACCCAACGCGTTTCATGTAATAACACGTCCTCAGGGGTACTCCTATCTTAGTTATTACTTTTACCCGAGGACCTCTGCAGTCTGTGATTGGCATCTTTGACTCCTTGTCTGTTTTTATGACCTTTTTGGTTTGTGAGTATGCATTTGTAATTTTATAATACATTTCTTTGCGGTGATGCACGAGGAGAGCGCGCCCTGTTTTGTTCTTTATTGCTGCATCCGTTCCAACAGGGATGCATGTGACAGGGTGACAACACGGGAACAAAATTGTGAAACAGTTGTCACCCCATAACCGGAAGTGCCTGAACGATGACCTTCATGGCAGGATTGTCTTTCATTAAAAACGGCAGATTTAAAGTGAAAGCATCTTGTTAAATGATGTGAACATGTTAAGGCGTGCATGACATTTTACTAGCCGGCTATAGATCGTATTGATAAGATGAGGTCACATTGTGAAATGTATATTGTTTAGGCGTGGCGTACGGTCCATTTCATCTAGTTGTGCCTTGTAGTGCCAGGACATCTCTTTCTGGCGAGCTGTAAACTTTTCACTGGGGAAAAGTCCCCCCTATCACGTGGCTAGTGAGATTGAGGTCATGTCTATGTCTGTGTGTGTATCTGGTGCACGATACAGGCAGCCATTCGAAGTTGCGTTCTGAGAGGTTGCATTTGTGTCCCAGATAATTGAGAGGAAGACACGGGTAGGCGGGAGGTTTGTAGTAAAGAGCAGATAAAAGGGGAAATCACCATCACAGCTCTGCACAGCTCCACAGCCATCAGAGATGAAGGTAGGTCCCTAAGGACTATGTTGCTGCTAATGGCCCCCCCTTAGGACCCAAATCCCTCTCTGTCCATCTTTCTGTAGCAATCTATTCTCATTTTGGACTTTTTTCTACTAATAATGTTCTTATTCTGCATGCATTTACAATGTAACTACCAATAGTGTTTTATATCTGTATAAATATATCTCATTACCAATAGAGTTTACACTGTTTTTAAGCCCTCATGCACACGGGATGTTTTTACAGCGGCTGATTTTGGGTTTTGACGTTTTTTTCTACAGCTAGTAAACCCCCCAGCATGTTATCGGATGTGTCCATCCCCGGCATGTTATCCTACGTGTCCATCCCCAGCATGTTATCCTACGTGTCCTTCCCCGGCATGTTATCCTACGTGTCCATCCCCGGCATGTTATCCTATGTGTCCATCCCCAGCATGTTATCCTACGTGTCCATCCCCGGCGTGTTATCCTACGTGTCCTTCCCTGGCATGTTATCCTCCGTGTCCATCCCTGGCGTGTTATCCTACGTGTCCATCCCCGGCGTGTTATCCTATGTGTCCATCCCCGGCATGTTATCCTATGTGTCCATCCCCGGCATGTTATCCTCCGTGTCCATCCCTGGCGTGTTATCCTACGTGTCCATCCCCGGCGTGTTATCCTACGCGTCCATCCCCGGCGTGTTATCCTACGTGTCCATCCCCGGCATGTTATCCTACGCGTCCATCCCCGGCGTGTTATCCTACGTGTCCATCCCCGGCGTGTTATCCTATGTGTCCATCCCCGGCGTGTTATCCTATGTGTCCATCCCCTGCATGTTATCCTATGTGTCCATCCCCGGCATGTTATACTATGTGTCCATCCCCGGCATGTTATCCTATGTGTCCGACCCCAGCATGTTATCCTATGTGTCCATCCCCAGCATGTTATCCTATGTGTCCATCCCCAGCATGTTATCCTATGTGTCCATCCCCGGCATGTTATCCTATGTGTCCATCCCCGGCGTGTTATCCTATGTGTCCATCCCCGGCATGTTATCCTATGTGTCCGACCCCAGCATGTTATCCTATGTGTCCATCCCCAGCATGTTATCCTATGTGTCCATCCCCAGCATGTTATCCTATGTGTCCATCCCCAGCATGTTATCCTATGTGTCCATCCCCGGCATGTTATCCCATGTGTCCATCCCCGGCATGTTATCCTATGTGTCCATCCCCAGCATGTTATCCTATGTGTCCATCCCCGGCATGTTATCCTACGTGTCCATCCCCGGCATGTTATCCTATGTGTCCATCCCCAGCATGTTATCCGATGTGTCCATGCACACGTAGACTGGAAAAAACCCAGAACTAGTGGGTTTCTAGAGGAGTTTTGTAGCTGTAAAATCACTCTAAAGCTGAAAAACGCGGCAAAACGCGGTAAAATACAGCAAACCGGCGTTTTTGGACTTTTTTTGACGAAAAAAAAAATTTTTTTTGGGGGGGGGGAGGGTAAAAAAATGCAAACACGGCAAAATGTGGGAAAACACAGCAAAACACAGCTAATGCTAAAAACTCATAGACTGGAATCAGCGGTTTTTGGCTGGAAAAAAAAACAGGACTAGTGGGTTTCTAGAGGAGTTTTTAGCTGTAAAAAACGCTCCAACGCTGAAAAACGCAGCAAACCAGCATTTATGGACTTTTTTTTACACCCCCAAAAAAAATTTGGGGGGTTAAAGAAAACGCAAAAAAAGGCAAACGCAGAAAAATGCGGGAAAACACAGCTAAACGTGGCAAAAAGCAGCTAAATGCTACTACAAAAACGCTAAAAAAAGCTGAAAAACTCACGTTTTTAACGTGACTTTACACATCTAGCGTTTCCAGTGTTATCTAAACGCCCCGTGTGCATGGAGCCTTAAGGATCAATCCATCCATTTGGATTTAGGGCCATAGAGGCACAGTCCAGATGCGTTTCTGCGTGCATGTTTTTGATACATTCCGGTGTATTTTTTCCCTTCTTTTTTTTCTTCATCTTAAAGCAGATTTCTGGGCAATTTTTTTATTTGTGGCCGATGCAGTGGGACTGTGCCTGCACTGCACGGGTTAACTGCATGTTTTGTTCTATGGGAAAGGACAGCAGAGGGTGAGATATACTTACCTGAACCGCCGATCCTCTCCACACAAGACCGGTGCCTTCGGCTCCTGTCCCCCTCGGTCCAGCGGTCTTGTAAGTGGACTGTTCCTGACATCAGCACGCTCAATAAGGTTGATTTACTAAAGGCAAATAGACTGCGCACTTTGGAAAGTGCAGTTGCACTCTGCAAGTGCAGTAGCTCCAGAGCTTAGTAAATGAGCAGAAGCTCTGCTGACCTCCATCATCCAATCATGTGCAAGCAAAAGTGCTTTTTTTCAGTTTTCTTTTCACATGATTGGGTATTCCTTGCAAAGTGAATCTTTATCTCATTTACTAAGTTCTGGAGCAATTGCACTTTGTATGGTGCGCAGTCTATTTGTCTTTAGTAAATCAACCCCAATGCACGCTTCATAGAAAGGAACAGTCCACTGCTGGGTTGTGGGGGAGCACGGTTTTCCAGAGGATTGGTGGGTTAGGTGAGTATGAGCTTTGTGCTCACCCCTAGAAAAAACAAGCAGATGGTCCATGAAGTGAGAGTACAGCCCCACTGCTTGGTAAAAAAAAATATCTGACCAGAGTTCTGCTTTAAATAAGGACATGTGCGTTTTTGGTGCGTTTATTTGCGTTCCAGTGCATTTTTAATGCATTTTAATGCATTCCAGTACAGTTCAATGCAGAAAAAATGCAGCATGTTCTCCTTTTTTTTTGTGGAACTGGAACTGACAGCACTGGTGTGAACTATGCCATTGGAAACCATATAACCTACTATAGGGTGGGGGAGGTGGTGCACAAGGTAACAGCTATGGAGGATGATCTGATGGAGGTGGCCAAAATACAGTTTTTAGGTGGACGAGTGGTAGGCTTACCTGAATAAATGAGTTTTCAAGGATCGGCTAAAGGCAGACAGGGTAGGAGCTAACCACACATACCAGGGAAGGGAGTTCCAGAGGATGGGAGAGGTTCTAGAAAAGTTCTGCAGGTGCCTAAAGAGTATCTTCAGCCTGTGAATAAATTTTAAAAGTCAGCAGCTACAAATACCATCCCAGTATCCAGCAATGGCCTCACATAACTTTGCTCTTTGCCGGTCTCCTGGTCCAGGCACCGACATCTTAACTGTGGGCAGTAGACTGTGGCTTCACATCCAGCTTCCCACTGTGCATGTGTAAGTCGCACCAACTGGTCCCGCAGTCTCCTGGGATTTGTGATGTGTCCCAAGAGGCTGCCGGG
This sequence comes from Staurois parvus, assembly GCF_062004578.1. Lineage (NCBI taxonomy): Eukaryota > Metazoa > Chordata > Amphibia > Anura > Ranidae > Staurois > Staurois parvus. The sequence continues at coordinate 307,342 of NW_028319066.1, forward strand.
GAAGAAAGAGGGGGCCCCAAACTTTGCCTAGGTCAAAGGAGAAGTAAGAGCGGGTACCTGTCAAAATCAGGTACCACCCACCTCACCCAAAAAAGCATTCCAAATATGGGAGAGGATGGGGGGAAGTTGGGCTTGGAGGAAAAGCAGAACTTTTCCTTTTGGGTGAAGTTCTGCTTTGAGTTATAAGCAGATCTTGTCAGGCTAAGTCACCTCCTGTCTTGGACCCCAACAGTGAGATCTCCCTGCTATAATTCTCCACTCTGTTCCTGTTCACTTGTGAGATTTTGGTTTCCCCGCTCCTCCTGTTAATTCCCTATGATATAAAATAAATTAAAACATTCACAGGGATGGTGGAAGCCCCTATATAATGAGCACAATAGGGGTGTAGACTGGAGACTTTAGTGCAGGGATGGTGGGAGCCCTTCATAATGGGCACAGCAGACCTTTAGACCCAAGATCTCAGAAATGGGATGATGGGAGTCCATCATAATGGGCCCAGCAGGTGTAATCTATGGAAATGATTGCTTATTTTTAGACACTAGTAATGTAAGGGAAGAGGAGTGACGTCGCCCATGGCAATGTTTGCTGGGATTTTCTAAGGCAAGAGTGCCCAAACTTTCTAAACAAAGAGCCAGTTTACTGCCCTTCAAGCTTTAGGGGGGCTGGACTGTGGCCATTGGGAATAGAAAAGGTCCTGACCTCAGTGGGAATAAACCATGCCCCTTCTTTGGTGTCAATGGGAGGAATGGTACCCCATCGTTGGAGTCCTTTGGAGAAATTGTGCCCATCATTGATGTCATGAGGCCCCATTGTTGGTGTCATTGGGAGGACTTGTACCCCATAAATGGTGTCAGTGGAGGGAATTATGCCTCATTGTTGGTATCAGTGGATAAAATATATCCCAAGGGCCAGATAAGTGCAATCAAAGGGCCGCATTCAGCCCCCGGGCCACAGTTTAGAGACCATTGTTCTAAGGTATGCTACATACATACAGACATAACAACCGATCATTCACTTCTTTAGTGAACATTACTGACAACAAACTGACTGCAGAAAGACTGATCTGCAGAGCTGTATTTTATGTCGGTTTTATATTTCATGAATAAGATTGTTGTTGCTGAATTATTGCACTGGCAACAACACCACTGAGTACTGTCTGTAATACTTTTTTTTTTTAATTTATATTTTTCTGTGCATTTAAGAAATAATATATCAGTATTCTAGTTGAATAGGCAGCCACATTTCCTGCACCCGGACACGTTGTCTTGATATTATCTGATATCTTCTATGTGCTTTCTGAGAACATCTATATATATATATATATGTATAATATATACAGTATATATATTTATTTATTTTTTATTTTATTTTTTTTTAAATAGAGACTATACATACATGGATGAGGCTTGTAAAGTGGTTTGCAGATAGTTATTGTGGCTTAAAAAAAGCTGTAAAAAAAGATCCACAAAGATTACAAAACCTTTTTTTTTTACATTGGTAATGTTTTGCATTGTAAGTAAATTGCAATTATGTTTTTTTCTTTTTTTTTTTGTAAACAAATCATATAAATCATCATCTATGTTTGACTGAAATAACTCTGGGAAATTGAAAACTGTTGGCTTGTCTGTGCCCTTGATCATCCCAGCTTTCTGCTCCTTTTACCACCCTATGGTGCCATTGTTTCTGAAATTGTTGCTAATAAGGGTACATAATTAATAATACATGTATTTTTTAAACATTTCTGCATATACTGCAGTGAATTATATACAAGATTTTCTCGTCTGATAGTTTAGAGCACCCTTTCTAAATCAGGATTCCTCCATAGGCTGAAAGGGGTTCCATGAGCAATGGAGAACTGCTGGGGCACTAAACGTACCACCAATGTAAGGGGCACCACACTGACAACCAATGTAAGGGGCACTAACCTGACCACCAATGTAAGGGGTGCCACAATGACAACCAATTTAAGGGGCACTAACCTGACCACCAATGTAAAGGGCACTACACTAACCAACAGTGTAATGGCACCACATTGATCACCAATGTAAGGGGCACTAAACTGACCACCAATGTAAGGAGCACCACACTGACAGCCAATGTAAGGGGCATTAACCTGACCACCAATGTAAAGAGCACCACACTGACAGCCAATGTAAGGGGCATTAACCTGACCACCAATGTAAGGGGCACTACACTAACAAACAGTGTAATGGCACCACATTAATCACCAATGTAAGGGGCACTAAACTGACCAAATTGACAACCAATGTAAACGGCACTAAACTGACCACCAATGTAAGGAGCACCACACTGACAACCAGTGTAAGGGGACTAAGCTGACCACCAATGTAAGGGGCACCACACTGACAGCCAATATAAGGGGCACTAAACTGACCAACAGTGTAAGGGCACCATATTGATCACCAAAGTAAGGGGCAACACACTGACCACCGATGTAAGGGTAGTACAGATGGAAAAGGGGTACAGATAGAACAAGAATACAGATGGAATAGGAATACAGATAGAACAGGGGTACAAGTGGAACAGGGGTACAGATAGAACACAGGTACAAATTAAAGAAAGGTAAGGATAGAAGAGGGGTGCACAAAGAAGAGGGGTATGAATAGAAGAGGGGTGCACATAGAAGAGGGGTATGGATACAAGAGGGGTGTGGATAGAAGAGGGGTGCGGATATAAGAGGGGTGCAGATAGAAGAGGGGTGGTGATAGAAGACTGGTGGAGATAGAAGAGTGGTGTGGATTGAACAGGGGTGTGGATAGAAGAGGGGTGGTGATAGAAGAGGGATGTGGATAGAAGAGGGGTGGAGATAGAAGAGGGGTGGAGATAGAAGAGGGGTGGAGATAGAACAGGGGTGTGGATAGAACAGGGGTGTGGATAGAGCAGGGGTGCGGATAGAAGAAGGGTGTGGAAAGAAGAGGGGTGCGGATAGAAGAAGGATGCGGATAGAAGAGGGGTACGGATAGAAGAGGGGTGCGGATAGAAGAGGGATGCGGATAGAAGAGGGGTACGGATAGAAGAGGGGTACGGATAGAAGAGGGGTGCAGATAGAAGGGTACAGTTAGAACAGGGGTACTGATAGAACAGGGATACAGATATTCAGAGAATAGCAAATGATCAGAACTTTATCAGAAGTGTTAGTTCCTCAATAGTTCTTGAACTTCACATTGCCCAACTCAGGGTGTAAAGGTTAGCAATGCCACTCAGAGATTAGAATGCTGTTTCTGGAAAGTTGGAGGAAGTAAGACAATAATAAATTCTTTTGTGAAATTCTGTAAATCCTATAAAGACTTCTGTCCTCAGCTGCATTTCCGTGTTGCAGTTCCTCTTCAACTTTTTTTTTGGGAATTTCCTGCCTGGTATACAATAGTTGTATCAGACAGACAGATAAGCAGGACTGATAAGGCAGAAAGTTCATGTTTGAGTTTCCTCAATTGTTGCCTGAAGGGCAAACAGATTTAGGAAGGACTTCATCAAATTTTAACAGAGCGAGCGTGATTAGTGCCGATACACATTTATTTATTTATTTATTTCAGGTACTTATATAGCGCCATCAATTTACTCAGCACTTTACATATCAACTGTGCTTTATAATGATGGCTAAGGGCAAGAGGTGGTGGGTGGGGGATCGGACCACCACATGGCCTGTTTAAAATTGTAAAATGATTTCACATTGGGTCTGATCTAAAAATCTGACAATTATTGATATTATTATTCTACATCTTAACGATCGTGCTAATACCGAGCTATAAATACGGTTCTTGTTAGTAGAGGGTTCCCTAACGCTTGAAAATCATTATAATCATTTTAAGGTTTCAAAAGACTGATCTAGAGAAAAAAAAGAGAAGTGGGAATCTGTATATAAGGTGAAGGTGTGTGCCTTGTGAGATAGTGGAGGAGGAAGCCGTGCTGGATCAGTATTCTGTATATAAGGTGAGAGTGTGTGCTTTGTCAAAGAGAAGAGGAAAAAGCAGTACTGGATCTGGAAGGGAACAGTGTGTGTTTTGATAGATAGCTGAATCAGTAAGCTGTATATAATGGCAAATAGACTGTGCACTCTGCAAGTGTAGTTGCTCCAGAGCAGGGGTCTCCAAACTTTCTAAACAAAAGGCCAATTTACTGTCCTTCAAACTTTTGGGGTGACGGATTGTGGCCAGTGGGAGGAGAAAATGTCCTGGCGTCAGTGGGAGTAAACAGTGCCCCATTGTTGGTATTAGGGGGAGTAATAGTGCTCCATCCATGGTATCAATGAGAGGAATAGTGCCCCATCATTGGTGTCAATGAGAGAAATAGTGCCCCATCATTGGTACCAATAGGAGGAAAAGTGCCTCATCATTGGTGTCATAGGAGGAAAAGTGCCTCATCATTGGTGTCATAGGAGGAATAGTGCCCCATCATTGGTGTTAGTGTGAGGAATAATGCCCTATCATGGGTGTCAATGGGAGGAATAGTGCCCCATCATTGGTGCCAGTGGGAGGAATAGTGCCCCATCATTGGTGTCAATGGGAGGAATAGTGCCCCATCATTGGTGCCAGTGGGAGGAATAGTGCCCCATCATTGGTGTCAATGGGAGGAATAGTGCCCCATCATTGGTATCAATAGGAGGAAAAGTGCCCCATAATTGGTGTAAATATGAGGAATAGTGCCCCATCGTTGGTATCAATAGGAGGAAGAGTGTCCTTTTGTCGGTGTCAGTGGCGGGAACTATGCCCCACTGTTGCTGATGGGGGGAATAATGCTCCAAGGGCCACAATGGAGCCAGAAAAGGGTCACATCTGGCCCCTGGGCCACAGTTTGGAGACCACTGATCCAGAGCATAGTAAATGAGGTAAAGCTTCACTTTGCAAAGAATACCCAATCAATGGAAAGGAAAATAAAATTAAAAAAAAAAGCTTTTGCTTGCACATGTTTGGATGATGGAAGTCAGCAGAGCTTCTGCTCACTTACTAAGCTCTGGAGCTACTGCACTTTGCAAAGTGCACAGTCTAGTTGCCTTTAGTAATTCATGCCCTATCAGACAGTAGGGGAGGTACTGTAGCAATCAGGGCTGCTGTTAGGAACCACGGGACCCCATACAGCCAAACTGACAGGGCCCCTCCCCATAAAAAAAAAGTTCAATACGTTTCAGTTATGAATGAACACAGTGAGTGATCAGTATCGATCACTCATTGTGTTCATTAAGGAAAAGAAAGGGGCTGGTAAATGTGTCATATTTACTGGACCCTTCCCCCACTCCCCATCCTGAAGGATCCTGATGTGAGCTTGCAGCTGCTGGTGGGCAGCTGGCTGAAAGGGAGAAGAAGCCAGCTTTAAGCTGCTGCAGTGAGAGCCATACAGAGGATCGGTTCCAGTAATTGCCCCCCGGCCATGCCAATCACCCTTCCTGCCCACATCCGATTCACCTAGCTGCCTGGACCCTCCTGCTGTCCTGGGCCCCATACAGCTGGACTGGTGGTACCCCCTTATCCACGACCCTGATAGTAATGATGGATCAGTAATCTGTAAGGTGACTGTGTGTGCTTTGTTAGATAGTCAATAAATGTTTTTTTGATTGAAAAGATACTTTTATTGCAGAAGCATCAAAAACAACATGTTACGTGTAATCGGGGTACATCTCACCCTGTACTGCGACGCAGCGCACCACATTGCAATACAGTTCCAAGCATACGATAAATACATTCAGAAATAAATACATTCGCTCAGCGGTATGATGCCTGACGTGATGTGCGCGGAGGATGAATCCCCCGGACCACCACGTCCTGCATGACGCCGCTTACCCCAAAAACTGTAGCATCCTAATACAATATACATTTCCTAGTCACTATGTCATGCAGAAAAACGATAAACTGAAAATCACGATTCACAATAGGCATCGGGTGTGCGAGGGGGGGGGAAGGGGAGGGGGAGGGGGAAACACAGGCCCGAAGCATAGTCAATAAATGTTGTGGTACTAGAAAAGTAATCCGTAAAAGAGGTGACATTGTGTGCCTTGCCAACAGTGGAGGAGGAAGCACTGCTGGATCAGTAATGTGTAACCCCGTGGTGTGTATTTTGTCAGATAGTGGAGGAGGAAGCACTGCTGGATCAGTAATCTGTAACCCCGTGGTGTGTACCTTGTCAGATAGTGGAGGAGGAAGCACTGCTGGATCAGTAACCTGTAACCCCGTGGTGTGTACCTTGTCAGATAGTGGAGGAGGAAGCACTGCTGGATCAGTAATCTGTAACCCCGTGGTGTGTACCTTGTCAGAGAGTGGAGGAGGAAGCACTGCTGGATCAGCAATCTGTAACCCCGTAGTGTGTACCTTGTCAGATAGTAGAGGAGGAAGCACTAATGGATCAGTAATCTGTAACCCTGTGGTGTGTACCTTGTCAGATAGTGGAGGAGGAAGCACTGCTGGATCAGTAATCTGTAACCCCGTGGTGTGTACCTTGTCAGATAGTGGAGGAGGAAGCACTGCTGGATCAGTAACCTGTAACCCCGTGGTGTGTACCTTGTCAGATAGTGGAGGAGGAAGCACTGCTGGATCAGTAATCTGTAACCCCGTGGTGTGTACCTTGCCAGATAGTGGAGGAGGAAGCACTGCTGGATCAGTAATCTGTAACCCCGTGGTGTGTACCTTGTCAGATAGTGGAGGAGGAAGCACTGCTGGATCAGTAATCTGTAACCCCGTGGTGTGTACCTTGTCAGATAGTGGAGGAGGAAGCACTGCTGGATCAGTAATTTGTAACCCCGTGGTGTGTACCTTGACAGATAGTGGAGGAGGAAGCACTGCTGGATCAGTAATCAGCAAGATTAGCCACCATCTTCCCATTGCTTTCATTGGGACTGCCTTCTGCAGCTAATCGCAGACGTGCAATGTGAAGTTCTCACATCTAATCATGCTTCAGGTGCATTTGCAGGTTGGGAATACACCCTCAGGAGATGATCCCAGCTATTTCCTTGTCCAGCCTTGTCTTCCTAGTACAGTATTATTCCAGCCATACATGGACCTAATTCCAAACGATTTATTGAAAATTTTGTGTGCTTTGTAATCCGATGGTGCGACCATTGATTTCAAAATTCAACCAACCAAGCCTTCAAGCATTCAATCAATCTCACCTAATGTTATGGAAAAGGTATTTTCTGGCCGGGATTCTTGTTTTCTTTCCAGGTCACAGCTCATGTTCATTTCTTTTCGACTATATATCTGGCACGATTCTCCCATCATTGATTAGAAATTTGTTTCGTTTTTCCAAAAATCTCCAACATGCGCAAATACTCAGATTCGATGGCCACACGAAAATGAGCCGTTGCTGCCCCGCTAATGGTCGAAATTCGACCGATAATTAAAAATTACGATTTTCAACAGAAAAATCATTCGGAATTCAAACCTTTGTATGGCCGGGATTTTTGTGTCTTCTAGGGTACATACTAGGCCTTTCAAAGAATATACAAATAAAAAAGGTAACGTTAGAGGAAAGGATGCTATCCTTGTGTCACATGGACCCTATTCTGTAACCAAATCAAGTAATGTTTTACACTTCTGTACTACGTTGTACAGTCAGTGGTGTCCCTAGGCAGGTGCAGGGGGTGCGCGCCGCACTGGGTGACACCTACCGCATGGGGTGACACCAGACCCACTCCTCCAAAAGGTAAGTTGTAAAGCAAGCCGACGAACATTCCTGCAGGATGGATCGGATCTGCAGATTGGGGAGCATAATGGATCAGAGTCCTATCCATTATGCTCAATCCTCAAATCTGATCCATTCTGCGGGGATCGTCGGAGGGGGTGTCACCAAGTGTTATTGCACTGGGTGACACCAACCCTAGGGACGTCTGTGTGTACAGTGCCTTGAAAAACTATGCATACCTCTTGACATTTTCCACATTTTGCCAGATTTGCATATCTAGAGAGTGAAATGTTTGCCCATTCTTCTTTGCAGAATCGCTCAAGCTCTGTCAGATTGGATGGAGAGCGTCTGGGAACAGCAATTTTCAATTCTTGCAACAGATTCTCAATTTGATTTTAGACTTTGACTGGGCCATTCTAACACATGAATATGCTTTGATCGAAACCATTCCATTGTAGCTCTGGCTGGATGTTTCGGGTCATTGTCCTGCTGAAAGGTGAACCTCCACCCCAGTCTCAAGTCTTTTGTAGACTCTAACAGGTTTCCTTCTAAGATTGCCCTGTATTTGCCTCCATCCATCTTCCCATCAACTCTGACCAGCTTCCCTGTACCTGCTGAAGAAAAGCATCCCCACAACATGATGCTGCCACCACCATGTTTCACAGTTGGGATGGTGTGTTCAGGGTGCTGTGCAATGTTAGTTTTCCACTACACATAGCGTTTTGCTATTAGGCCAAAAAGTTCAATTTTGGTCTCATCTGACCAGAGCCCCTTCTTCCACATGTTTGCTGTGTCCCCCACATGGCTTCTCACAAACTGCAAACAGGACTTCTTATGGCTTTCTTTCAACAATGGCTTTCTTCTGCCACTCTTCCATAAAGGCCAGATTTGTGAAGTGCATGACTAATAGTTGCCCTGTGGACAGATTCTCCCACCTGAGCTGTGGATCTTTGCAGCTCCTCCAGAGTTACCATGGGCCTCTTGGCCGCATCTCTGATGAATGCTCTCCTTGCCCGGCCTGTCAGTTTAGGTAGTTGGCCATGTCTTGGTAGGTTTGCAGTTGCGTCCTACTCTTTCCATTTTCGAATGATGGATTGAACAGTGCTCAGTGAGATGTTCAAAACGTGGGATTTTTTTTTTTATAACCTAACCCTGCTGTAAACTTCTCTGCAACTTTATCCCTGACCTGTCTGGTGTGTTCCTTGGCCTTCATGATGCTGTTTGTTCACTAATGTTCTCTAACAAACCTCTGAGGGCTTCACAGAACAGCTGTATATATACTGAGATGAAATTGCACACAGGTGGACTCTGTTTACTAATTACGTAACTTCTGAAGGCAATTGGTTCCACTAGATTGTAGTTAGGGCTATCAAAGTAAAGGGGGCTGAATACAAATTCACGTCACATTTATTTGTAATAAAAAATTTTACAACCATTTCTCATTTTCCTTCCACTTCACAATTATGTGCCACTTTGTGTTGGTCTATCATAAAAAATCCCAATAAAATACATTTACGTTTTTGGTTGTAACAGGACAAAATGTGGAAAGCTTTCAAGGGGTATGAACACTTTTTCAATGCGCTCTATATGCTCTGGATTGTTCTTTCTTCCTGAATAAGGAATTAAATAAATAAATAAATAAAGTTGTGTACCTTCTGATTCTGATGATTAAATACCAGCCCTGCACATGACTGTATACTTCTGCTTCCTTTGGTGATAAATCAGTTTTATAAATCTTTCCACTCTGAATATGGTCATCAATACGTGACTTCTAGCACATTACCCATACCAGATTTTTCCTTCTCAGGATGATTCAGTCATATTCTTGGCTGTACCACGTACGTAAAGCTAAACTCTGTCTAGACCGATATAAAAAACACAAATGAATGCAGCTCTGTAATCAATAATCATTATTTCATCACTTTAAAGTGATACTAAAGTCTTTTTTTTTAATAGCAAATATGTCATACTAACCTGCTCTGTGCAGTGGTTGAAGAATGTTCTTTACATTGGTGATCAGTGGGAAGAATGTCCCTTACATTGGTGATCAGTGGGAAGAATGCCCCTTACATTGGTGATCAGTGGGAAGAATGTCCCTTACATTGGTGATCAGTGGGAAGAATGTCCCTTACATTGGTGATCAGTGGGAAGAATGCCCCTTACATTGGTGGTCAGTGGGAAGAATGCCCCTTACATTGGTGATCAGTGGGAAGAATGCTCCTTACATTGGTGATCAGTGGGAAGAATGTCCCTTACATTGGTGATCAGTGGTAAGAATGTCCCTTACATTGGTGATCAGTGGGAAGAATGTCCCTTACATTGGTGATCAGTGGTAAGAATGTCCCTTACATTGGTGATCAGTGGGAAGAATGTCCCTTACATTGGTGATCAGTGGGAAGAATGTCCCTTACATTGGTGATCAGTGGGAAGAATATCCCTTACATTGGTGATCAGTGGGAAGAATGCCCCTTACATTGGTGATCAGTGGGAAGAATGCCCCTTACATTGGTGGTCAGTGGGAAGAATGCCCCTTACATTGGTGATCAGTGGGAAGAATGCTCCTTACATTGGTGGTCAGTGGGAAGAATGCCCCTTACATTGGTGATCAGTGGGAAGAATGTCCCTTACATTGGTGGTCAGTGGGAACAATGTTTCTTACATTGGTGATCAGTGTGAAGAATGCTCCTTACATTGGTGATCAGTGGGAAGAATGTCCCTTACATTGGTGATCAGTGGGAAGAATGCTCCTTACATTGGTGATCAGTGGGAAGAATGTCCCTTACATTGGTGATCAGTGGGAAGAATGCTCCTTACATTGGTGATCAGTGGGAAGAATGCTCCTTACATTGGTGATCAGTGGAAAGAATGCTCCTTACATTGGTGGTCAGTGGGAAGAATTCTCCTTACATTGGTGGTCAGTGGGAAGAATGTTCCTTACATTGGTGCTCAGTGGGAAGAATGTCCCTTACATTGGTGATCAGTGGGAAGAATGCTCCTTACATTGGGGGTCAGTGAGAAGAATGTCCCTTACATTGGTGATCAGCGAAAAGAATACCCCTTATATTGGAGGTCAGTGGGAAGAATGCTCCTTACATTGGTGGTCAGTGGGAAGAATGCTCCTTACATTAAAGGTCAGTGGGAAGAATGCTCCTTACATTGGTGATCAGTAGGAAGAATGCTCCTTACATTGGTGGTCAGTGGGAAGAATGTCCCTTACATTGGTGGTCAGTGGGAAGAATGTCCCGTACATTCGTGATCAGTGGGAAGAATGTTCCTTAAATTGGTGGCAAATGAGAAGAATGCCCCCCCTTACATTAGTAGAATGTCCCCCTTTTTGTTGGTGACCAGCGGGAAGAATGCCTGCCTTACAATAGCTAAAGAGATCATTGGTTTCATGCTGCTGGCTCTGCCAAGTGCCATTGATCTTGGAATTCAGGAATGCAGGCACCATTGGATGGGAAGATCAGCTACAGTTCAAGGAACATCCAGCAAACTCTTTGGGGTCTATTTATAAAACATTAGTTGAATAATTGTCACACACGTTTTTCAGCCGTAATTTTTGTGATAGATTGATTCCTATAATCATCAGCTCCATCTAGTGGCCTAAATGTGGTATTTTTCTAATTGCGGTGTTTCAGAAAACTATACCACATTTTGTCCACTAGATGGCGCTGATGATCATGGAATTAATCTAATACAGAAATTACTGCTTAGAACCACAATATGTGTAGCCTGCATGAATGTGGGTGATGTTCATCCATTAATTTATTTCATCCATGAATATACCCCTATAAGTATGGCTCTGCCTGCAAAATGGCTTTATAGGTAGGAAAGACAGGTGCACTTTATTTCTGAGCATATATCTAGTACAGAAAACATGACCTTTCAGTAAAACTGATTGAGTAGGCTTTAAAAATGTTACCCTTCTTCTGATTTCTCTTGCAGGAGTAAAGATGCCTCAAGTAATGCCTTCAGATATGGGAGCTCCACCTTCCACATGGAGTGTCCTTTGCATATTTCATTTATTCACAATGAAAGCTTCCGAAGGTGAGACGGGTTTATCATCACAGCTGGGAACCTTCCTTATAACCCTGAGGTTCTTTAACCCCTTCCTGTCCAACCTGGTGTCCCTTTAATTTGCTGCATTAGTTTTCTCATCCAGGCTAAGAACATTTTCACAAGTACAGAAAATGCCCATTAATCCTGCCAGAATTACAGTGACCTTGTCTTTTCCTGTGAGCTAAAAAGAAACCACAAGCATCCTTGTATTTCTACTATAAACTACTAATCCCATCAATCCACCGCACAATAGACGTGAACAGAGGCAGGCATGTTTGAAGTCCTTCATGTGTGACAACCAGGGCACAGTCAGGCAGGGGCGGACTGACAACTCATGGGGCCCCCGGGCAATAGGGGATCATGGGTCCCCTGTGTCCTCGCCCACACTCAAATCACACCCAAAAAAGCCTATGAAAAGGTACCAGGGGCATGTCATGGGGTCCCCTACTGACCCTGGGACTTCGGGCAGTGCCGAGTTCCCAAATGGCCAGTCCGCCCCTGCAGCCAGGGCTACCCAGTTAGCCAGAGTGGAGAAATAAATGTCCCCAGAAAGAGACAGAAAGTGTGAAACTGGCAGGATCACCAGGTGAAAATAAAGTAAGTAAAGAAAAAAAAACAACTAAAAAAGAAAACTAATGCAGCCACCACATCTGCAGGCCCATTTAAACCATTTGCCTTGGAATGTACTGGGCAGCATTGCACTGCAAAGCTTCTTTCACATGGGTAGCCGGGGGTGGAAAAACAAGGTGGATAAGCTGCAGATTTACCACCCCCTTGCCACCCATGATAAGTGTAAAGTACAGCCAGAAGAGGCTGCTCACATGCTGCAGCCATGATGATTTGTGTTTGGCCGAGGCAAATTTAACATGGCATGCCGAGCTGACAAGTGATACTGCCTGCTAAGCTCGGCCATTCAACTCAATGGTGCAGCTCCACAACGGCAATTCAAGGGTTGGCTTGCAGTTATGGTGCACCAGTCCCATGAAAAATTGCTGTTTGGCAGAAACAAAAACAAAAAACAGCAGGATTGCCTCCTGAACACCTGACAGTGGATCACTTTTCAGAGCCTGGGCTAGTGTGAACCTAGCCAGATGGTGGCCTCGCACACTTTGAGTTATCTGATTGATCTGTGACTCGATCGAAATGATCAAATCTGAAAAAAAAACAACTAATAGCCATAACTTCCCTTCTAAATGATTTAGACTCAATTTCAATCAGCCAGGGTGGAAATTGATCGATTTGATTTGCAGTGTTTATGAATACTATCGTATTTTGATAGATCAGATTAGGAGATTATATGGTGGAATCAGAAGCGATTCTTGATTTAAGATTGTAGATTATGATCGTATCTTAACTATTGATCAGAATCCACTTCCTTGTGTATGTGTGGCATATCGATCGAATGGGTTGTCGACTATAGATTGATTATTCCTATCAGAAGAGATTGCCCAGAAAAAAAAATCAACCATTTATCGCAGTGTATATGGCCACCATATCAGTTTGTCCAACTGAAAAGTTGTGTTCTGTTGTGGCTCAACAAGGCTCCCAGTATTTCTGTATATATAAATGTAGCACTACCCCCTCAGGAGTTGCTGAAGTTTTGGGTCCCCCTATAGTCCTGCACAGCCAGGCAACTCGCATTTCTCACAGACTTGCATCCAGGAGTCAAAAATCATTGAGCTTGTTTTTAATATTTTATTGAGGGGATATCAACTTGGATTGGGAAAGGGGTATATGGGATGCCCAATGGAACTGCTGAACCGAGGACAACTTCCTGGAACTATTTACAAGTCCACTGCAACACAGCCTCTGTTGGAGAGCTAGTCGGCATCTCCCAGTGTACCTCTCCAGACCCCAAATATTCGTCCATCTGGCTGCTTGAAGGAAATCCCTGGACGGGGGAGCCAGTTCTGCCACTTTAAAAGAAAGATAGTCCCAGCAGGTTTGCTAATCTGGTTTCCCACCAGAGTGCTCCTTCCCCTATCTGGCCCAGGGGGTGTAGATTTACTCAGATGTCCCTCTCCTGTGCTGCTATAGATTCAGTGGCTGCTAACAGGCCTTCTAGCTGGGGTACTCCTCCTCTGCTGCTCAGGTGGTCTTCTCTCAGGGGGCCGGTAAGGGTACAAGCAGGGGTGGACTGACAACTCATGGGGCCCCCGGGCAATAGGAAATCATGGGGCCCCTGTGTCCTCGCCCACACTCAAACCACAGGCAAAAAAGCCTATGAAAGGTACCAGGGGAATCTCATGGGACCCTCTACCGACCCTGGGCCCTCGGGCAATGTCCGAGTGGCTAAATGGTCAGTCCGCCCCTGGGTACAAGCTTTCTTCCTGTCCAGCTCCTCCACCTGTAGGTGAGCCTCTCTCCCATCTGGGCCCCCTCTCAGGCTCCTGCATTTCAGCCTACTTCTCCATCTTTCATCCAAACTCTCCTGCAGCTGAGCAAGCTCATTCACTTTTAAGGCTTGTCTGGCCCTTTGCCAAGCCTCCTGTTGGGGATTGGCCAGGATCCCTTAAGAATACAAGCCAGCCACTCCTCAGATACACCCACTGCCTCTAGACCTTTATCCAAAGTTCTAGAGCAGGGGAAAATTCCAGAGGGGCTGACCTGTAGAGCCTCTCAGCTCTGACCCAAATTTAGCGTCCTTCTGACAGTTGCACCTGGACTGCTGCTCAGCCCGTCTAACAATTGAAGCTAGAGCTCCACCTAGCTAATTAGGAGGGTGTTACATAAAATATATTTTTTCATTCCTATAGGTTTATATACCAAGAAAGGCGATATCATATTTCAACCAGCCTCCGTGGTGCCAAAAGGATCCGATGTCCTCATGATCTGCACGTTGTCCAAGGACCCCTGCAGTGGGAGTAGAAAGTTTGTGTTTGAAATAAATGACCATTACAGAAATCCGGACTGGCAGAATGGGACGTTTTCCAGTATGCGGCTGCCGGGTGTCAGAGGGCATCACCACATTGTCTGCTACTTGGAATGTGGCCGGAAGCATATCATATACGATACAAACTTAAAAGTAGGATGTAAGTGTGTGTGTGTGTGTGTGTGTGTGTGTGGCCCATGCATGTCAGTGCTTTTTTTTCATCTTCTGCTGTCCATACCACCCAGCCTTCCAAGATAAGAATGAAGATTAGCTACAGTATGTATATGCAGATACTCCGAGAACTAACAGCAATGTATCAGTGGTTACAATATATTACATTTCCTTTGATATCTGCAACTATCTTCAGGATGACTGTGCAAGAGTCCAAAGATATAAGCAGCTGAAGTTATATTCAACTCTTGACTTTTCCTGTAAAAGTCAGGCTTGTACCAACCCCTATCCTGACTTCTGAGCTATGATGTTATCATGAGATATGATCACCATGTATAATACATAAGGGGGGATATGATCTCCATGTATAATACATAAGGGGGGGATATGATCTCCATGTATAATACATAAGGGGGGATATGATCTCCATGTATAATACATAAGGGGGATATGATCACCATGTATAATACATAAGGGGGATATGATCTCCATGTATAATACATAAGGGGGGATATGATCACCATGTATAATACATAAGGGGGATATGATCTCCATGTATAATACATAAGGGGGGATATGATCTCCATGTATAATACATAAGGGGGGATATGATCTCCATGTATAATACATAAGGAGGGATATGATCACCATGTATAATACATAAGGGGGGATATGATCTCCATGTATAATACATAAGGGGGGATATGATCACCATGTATAATACATAAGGGGGATATGATCACCATGTATAAATACAAAAGGGGGATTTAATCGTCATGTATACATGCCTAAGAGGGGATATGATCACCATGTATAATACATAAGGTGGGGGGAGGGGGGGGCTATGATCAATAAATAAATACATAAGGGTAGATATAGTGAACTGTGTGTGGAATTATTTACTTTCAGGCCACTACAGAGAACAAAAGTACCACTCTTTACGTTTGGAGGAAAAGAGATTTAACCTCCATGTATGGAAAGGATTTGTCACAGTGAAAACTGTAAAAATGTGTAAATAACTGGATACTAACATTTATAGGTAACAACACCAGAGACTGTTGATCCAAGAAAAATCTGATTGGCTTCTGGGGGATCATAAAGGAATTTATGATTCCTGTGCTGGTGCAAATTGGATCATGCTATATTGGGCTTTTTTTTTTCTTTCTTCTGGATCAACTGAGGCTATAGGATTGTGCATATGGAGATTTTCATTTTTTTTTAATTGGTTGAACTACGTGGACTTGTGAGGTTTTTCTTTTACCTGACTAACTATGTAACAAGAAATCAAATTTAACTTTGAGGTAATCAAATGAGTGAAAGAATGTTTCTCAGTGTTTGCTTAGAGCAGGGGTTTCCAAACGATAACCCGTGGGCCACAACTGGCCTGCTAGGAGACTACATGCATTCATAAGAACGCAAGACATTTTCATAACAGACAAGCTGTAGAGGGAGTGACCTGCTGTGATCTGTGTACTCCAACCGGGACTGTAAGTTTCTGTGCTGGACTGTACTGTATGGAGAGAATGAAAGTACGGGATAACAGAATAAACTCTCCAGCGCTCCAGGGATCAAATGCCACAGGAAAGCCAAGGGAACCAGGACTAAATTTGCCTATGGATAGCCTTTCGGAAATGCTGCCCTCCTCAGATAGGGAAATCAACAACTGAAAAAAGAGAAAACAGGAGGCGCACACCCCTAGTGCATTATCCAAGGTTTATTATAGTATAAAATGAAAAAATACAAACATAGCATATATGTACAGCTTAGTAAAATGGTGGAGATGGCCATAACAATGGCGGGGTGTCCAACTGTCAGTGTGGTCAGTTTCTGACGCGTTTCGGGGACAAGTTCCTTTCCTCAGAGCTGAGCTGTAAATTTATGCTATGTTTGTGAGTATATTTTTTCATCCCTTTTTATTTATTTAAGGTACTTATATAGTGCTGTCAATTAATGCAGTGCTTTACATATATATTGTACATTCACATCAGTCCCTAACCCTCAAGGGGCGTGCAATCTAAGGTCCCTAACTCACATTCATACATACACATACTAGGGACAATTTAGACAGGAGCCAATTCACCTACCAGTATGTCTTTGGAAGGAAACCGGAATGCCCGGAGGAAACCCACGCAGACACAGGGAGAACATGCAAACTCCAGGCAGGTGATGCCTTGGTTGGGATTCGAACCAATGACTCTAGTACTGCCTGGCGGAAGTGCTAACCATTTAGCCACTGTGCTGCCCATTATATTATAATAAACCTTGGATAATGCACTAGGGGTGTGCGCCTCCTGTTTGCTCTTTTTTTCAGAATGAAAGTACGAGTAAAACATAATACATCAGCAACAACACATTGCACACACCTCATTAATGTTCATTTACTGTATTATTACAGTGCAAAAGGGCAAAAATTGGTTTTGGCCAGAGTTCATCCTTAATGAAAACTGCAGATTTACAAATTTACAAAGTAACTTTTGAATTTAAAATAACAGCTGAACTCCAGGATAAAATATATTTCCTTTCTAGATCCTCCTGACAGACCCTCCAATATTTCATGTTCTCTGGGAGAATTATCATCTGAGATGACATGTATATGGGATACAGGCCAAGAAACAGACCTGGCCACAAGCTATGATGTACGTGTTGTTAAGTAAGTCTTTTTACTATTTTATGTTCATTTACAATGGTTACATTGAGATTGTCTTCAAGATATTGTCCATAGCATCCAGTTTCCAGCCAGGGAAAGTAAAGAAAGCCATTAATTGGAAAAGCAAGGTTACTGATTATATAATTAGGAAGCAAAGTCTGTCTTTTGCATTGCCCAAAACATAGGAGAGTCGCTAAATAGCAAAAAATCTTAGCTCTGCGTTTTTGAGCTGTGAAGTTCTATGCATGAGGTGTCAGCCCTGCCTACTTAGATTCTGATTCATTACAATGAACACGGCCCTTTCCTCATCTTTTTCCACCTTCTCATCTCCATAACCCACCCTCATCTCCATGACCCCACATCATCTCCATAACCCACCCTCATCTCCATGACCCCACATCATCTCCATAACCCACCCTTATCTCCATGACCCCACATCATCTCCATAACCCACCCTTATCTCCATGACCCCACATCATCTCCATAACCCCCACCAGATTCATGGCAAAATTAAAGGGTATATTTTTCACTTATCAACCATCTTTAACAAAATATTTTCAGCTGCATATTTAGCAGATGAAAAAAGGAGCAAATTTGAGGTTCATTCTTAGGGGTTTACATACCCTCTAAACAGGCTAGCTGTAGACCCTTTATTAAATACCTTAGAACAGGGATTGTCAACTTACTTGATAGAGGGAGCCTCAAGTGCAGCAATGTAATGCAACAGAAAGCTGTGAGAAATGCAATTGGACATAGTCAGAGACTATGGGCAAGTTACAAGAGATGGTCAGAGACTGTGGACATGCTGCAAGAGATGATTAGAGATTGCAGACATGCTCCTAAAGATTTATATAACAACCACCTCCCAAATAATTATTTACTTTTTATATATAGTTCCCACACACTCCAATCAACACCTTCCCCTGAAGATGTATAAATCATATAATAGTGAATAAGTGTTAATAAACCTAACATCCAAAATTAGTCAAAAATCTTCCAAAGTCATTGTCACCGAAAAATAATCAATGTCCACTACAAAAAATTGCAATCCAAAATAATAATCCACTCCAAGAAGATGAACAGCACTTCTTTTACCGCATCCACCTCAAAAAAAAGAAAAACTCATATAGTGCATTACCCTTTTTTTTGTATAAATCAATACACTTTCTATAGATTTTTTATAAATCATATAGTGACTCAGTGAACCAAGTGAAAAAATCAGTGAAAAAAAGTGAAAAACCGTGAACAATCAGTGAAAAATTGAGTATATAACATTCCTTTGTGCCACAGCAAAATCCAAAAACACCTCGAGACGGTGCACACTTCTATTTAAGTCAGGGTACCCTTACCAACCATCCACATAACATATGCCTATCTCACTCCAGGAACTGTATGGGCCAGATATCCTGTGGATCAAAGGTGTATCCTGATACCACGACACCCTCTAGAATCCTCAGGTACTCTGCTCTTAATATCTCCAAGAAAGCAAATAGACCAACATAGTATAATACCGCCAGGCTAATTAAAACTGCTCACATTGTATAATTATAAAAATCGCTCTAAAATAGTGGAAGGAACCTCACAGCCATCCGGAACAGCGTCCAGGAACTCCTGCACGTTCGTTTCCCTTCTCCAAAATGGCCGCCGGTCGACTTCCGGTTCCGGTAAACGTGTTGACGTCACTCTCCCTTGACGCGTTTCGTCATCGACTTCGACACGTTTACCGGAACCGGAAGTCGACCGGCGGCCATTTTGGAGAAGGGAAACGAACGTGCAGGAGTTCCTGGACGCTGTTCCGGGTGGCTGTGAGGTTCCTTCCACTATTTTAGAGCGATTTTTATAATTATACAATGTGAGCAGTTTTAATTAGCCTGGCGGTATTATACTATGTTGGTCTATTTGCTTTCTTGGAGATATTAAGAGCAGAGTACCTGAGGATTCTAGAGGGTGTCGTGGTATCAGGATACACCTTTGATCCACAGGATATCTGGCCCATACAGTTCCTGGAGTGAGATAGGCATATGTTATGTGGATGGTTGGTAAGGGTACCCTGACTTAAATAGAAGTGTGCACCGTCTCGAGGTGTTTTTGGATTTTGCTGTGGCACAAAGGAATGTTATATACTCAATTTTTCACTGATTGTTCACGGTTTTTCACTTTTTTTCACTGATTTTTTCACTTGGTTCACTGAGTCACTATATGATTTATAAAAAATCTATAGAAAGTGTATTGATTTATACAAAAAAAAGGGTAATGCACTATATGAGTTTTTCTTTTTTTTGAGGTGGATGCGGTAAAAGAAGTGCTGTTCATCTTCTTGGAGTGGATTATTATTTTGGATTGCAATTTTTTGTAGTGGACATTGATTATTTTTGGGTGACAATGACTTTGGGGGATTTTTGACTAATTTTGGATGTTAGGTTTATTAACACTTATTCACTATTATATGCTCCTAAAGATGGTTGGAGACTGTGAGCATGCTACAAGAGATAGTCAGAGACTGGATATACTGCAACAAATAGTCAAAGACTGTGGTCATGCTGCAAGAGATGGTCAGAGCCTGCGGGCATACATCAAGAGACGATTAGAGATTGCAGAGATGCTACAAGAGATGGTCAGAGACTGTGGATAGGATACAAGAAATGTCAGAAGCTTTGGGCAGGATACAAGAGATATCAGAGACTGTGGATATGCTACAAACATATGTCAGAGACCGTGGGCATGCTATAAGAGATGGTTGGAGACTGTGTACATGCTATAATATATGATCAGAGACTGTGGACAAGCTACAAGAAAGCTGTGAGAGACTGCGTTCATACTACAAGACATGGTTAGAGATTGCAGATATGCTACAAAAGATGATCAGACTGTGGATCTGCTACAAGAGATGGTCAGAGACTGTGGATCTGCTACAAGAGATGGTCAGAGACTGTGGGAAGACTACAATTGATGGTTAGAGATTGTAGACATGCTACAAGAGATGTTCAAAGACTGTGTATGTGCTACAAGAGATGGTCAGACTGTAGACATGCTACAAAATTTGGTCAGAGATTGTGGACATGCTATAGGAAAGCTGTGAGAGACTGCGTTCATACTACAAGACATGGTTAAAGATTGCAGACATGCTACAAGAGATGGTTAGAGACTGTGGATCTGCTACAAATGATGGTCAGAGACTGTGGATCTGCTACAAGAGATGGTCAGAAACTGTGGGCAGACTACAAGAGATGGTTAGAGATTGTAGACATGCTACAAGAGATGGTCAAAAACTGTGGATGTGCTACAAGAGATGGTCAGACTGTAGACATGCTACAAAATTTGGTCAGAGACTGTGGACATGCTATAAGAAAGCTGTGAGAGACTGAGGACACACTACAAGAGATGGTTAGAGATTGCAGACATGCTACAAGAGATGGTCAGAGACTGTTGAGAGGATACAAGAGATGGTCAGAGACATTGAATATGCTATAAGAGATGGTCATAGACTGGGGACATGCTACAGGAGATGGTCAGAGACTGCAGACATACTACAGGAGATGGTCAGAGACTGCAGACATACTACAGGAGATGGTTAGAGATTACAGACATGCTACAAGAGATGGTCAGAGATTGTGGACAGGACACAAAAGATGATCAGAGACTGTGGACATGCTACAAGAGATGGTCAGAGACTGAGGACATGCTACTATAGATGGTCAGAGACTGCAGGCATACTACAAGAGATGGTTAGAGATTGCAGACATGCTACAAGTGATGCTCAGAGACTGTGAATGCAGTATAGGAGTTGTTGAAAACTGTGGCTTAAGGAGACAGCCATAGACTGTAAAGACATCACACGAGAGTGCTAGAGATCACTGCTATTACTCGCTCTTTACAAATCAATGCTTCCACATTTGTGCTCAATAAACCCCATCTTATAAAATTACTTGTGCCATATTTGATATTATTCTCAGCAAAATGCTTTATAAAAGATCTAGGGAAAAAAATACATGCACAGAGAACAAGGATGGACAACGTAGAAAAAGTAAGATTGTAAGCTCCCAGGATCAGGGCCCTCCTATCCCTCTTGTATTGAACGGTATTGTTGCTGTATTGTCTCCCGTTATATTGTAAAGCGCTGAGCAAACTGTTGGCGCCATATAAATCCTGTATAGAAATAATAATAAGAAGAAGATAATGTGAAAGAAATAAATCAATCAATCCGTTTAACTAGTATAAGTCACTCTAAGGAATATATTCAATTACTAGCTTGAGTAAGCACTACAACCCCCAAGGGCCTCATGTGGCCCCTGGGCTGTAGGTTGGACACCTGGGCCTTAGAGCAGTGGTCTTCAAACTGTGACCCAGGGGCTGGGTGCAGTCCTTTGCTAACTTTTATCCGACTCTTGGGGAACTATTATAATTACCGACACAAATAATGAGGCACAATTCCTCCCAATGATACCAATGAAGGGCCATAGTTCCTCCCAATGATACCAACAATGGGGTCTAATGGCACTAATGATGGGGCACAATTCCTTCCAGTGACACCAGTGATGGGGCATAGTTCCTCCCAATGATACCAATGATGAGGCACATTTCCTCCCAATGATACCAATGATGGAGCACAGTTCCTCCTAATGATACCAATAATGGAGCACAGTTCCTGCCAATGATACCAATGATGGGGCACAGTCAGGGGTGGACTGACCATTTGGAAACTCGGGCACTGCCTGAGGGCCCGGGGTCGGTAGGGGGCCCCATGAGATGCCCCTGGTACCTTTTTCATAGGCTTTTTTGAGTTTGGGCAAGGTCACAGGGGCCCCATGATCCCCTATTGCCCGGGGGCCCCATGAGGTGTCAGTCTGCCCCTGGGCACAGTTCCTCCCAATGACACCAACAATTGGGCACAGTTCCTCCCAATGATACCAATGATGGAGCACATTTCCTCCTAATGATACCAATGATGAGGCACAGTTCCTCCCAATGATACCAATGATGAGGCACAGTTCCTCCCAATGATACCAATGATGAGGCACAGTTCCTCCCAATGATACCAACAATGGGGCACAGTTCTTCTCAATGACACCAACAATGGGGCACAGTTCTTCCCAATGACACCAACAATGGGGCCCAATGACACCAATAATGGGGCACAGTTCCTCCCAATTAAACCAATGATGGGGCACAATTCCTCCCAATTACATTAACGATGGGGCACAATTCCTGCCAATTACACCAATGATGGGACACTATTCCTACCAATGACACCAACAATGGGGCCCAATGACACCAATGATGGGGCAAAATTCCTCCCAATGAAGCCAGTGATGGGGCACAGTTCCTCCCTATTATATTAATGATGAGGCACATTTCTTCCCAATGACACCAAGGATGGGGCTTTGTTTACTCCAACTGATGCTGGGGCATTTTCTGCTCCTGAGGGTCACAGTGCGGCCCCTCTAACGTCTTTAGGACAGTAAACTGGCCCTTTGTTTAAAAAGTTTGGAGACCCCTTGCTTTTCTGAAATTGTCTGGTTCCATTTGCTAAGGGTATTTAACATAGACAGTGCCCCCAACATCTCCGCTGCTCCTAGGACCTGTCAAGTCTGCTTATATCAGCCCTGGTGATATTGAAAAAAAATTTGGGCAGCACAGTGGCTAAATGGTTAGCACTTCCGCATACCAGCACTAGTGGTGTAGGTTTAAATGCTAACCATGACACTACCTGCATGGAGTTTGCATGTTCTCTCTGTGCCTGAGTGGGTTTCCTCCGGGTACTCCGGTTTCCTCCCACCCTCCAAAGACATGCTGGTAGGTTAATTGGCTCCTGTCTAAATTGTCCCTAGTATGTGTATGTATGAATGTGAGTTAGGGACCTTAGATTGTACACCCCCTTGAGGGTTAGGGACTGATGTGAATGTACAATATATATGTAATTGTCATATCTCTTTAATCAATTCATTTCTTGCTATTTAATCTTGCTAATATAAGCGATATATACGTATATATGAGAGTGCTGGATTCAGTTTCACTCGCTATTCTTCACCCGAGTGATTAATATTTGTCAATGTAAAAGGAAGCCTTTAGCTTTTTACTGGTACATGTTATCTTGGTTGCTCAGATCGGGGGGTGACAAGGATGGCAATCTGTAGGATGTCCTCATACAGAGATAACGGGGTGAACAGGAAGCAGATAAGTGGCAGCATTTCAGCAATAATGATCACTTTGTTCTTAACTACTTCTTTGCCAGATATGTCCTTGGTGATAATAACAACAAAAAAAGGATCTCGGTTCTATGTCATCAATGCAGGCATTTTTGAATATAAACACAAATGAAGAATAAATACTAGCAACGATGATTAAAATGACTATTTATTATACTCTAATAAATCTTAATTAAAAGAAGTTACAATGTATATTACAAGGCCCTGCTATATCTAAAGAACATATGTGAAGCTATAGGACACGTGTGTCAAACACAAAGCCCGTGGGCCAAATCTGGCCTGCCAGACCATTTCCTGTGGCCCTTGCACCTCTGCTGCGGCACCCTCCTCATCTCCGCCCTATCTTGTCTCAGCAGTCAGCAGCAGAGAGGAGGACAAAACTCCACTATCAGATCCTGCACTTCTCTGTGCAGCCACGAAGAGGTTAATTTCGGTCCCCCCCCCCCCCCGTCTCAGCAGTTGGCAGCAGAGAGGACAAAACTCCACCGTAAGATCCTGCGGTTCTCTGTGCAGCTGCGGAGAGCTTTGTTTTGGTTCCCTTCCCCCCGTCTCAGCAGTTGGCAGCAGAGAGGAGGACAAAACTCCACCATCAGATCCTGCACTGCTCTCTGCAGCCACGAAGAGGTTCATTTCGGTCCCCCCCCGTCTCAGCAGTCGGCAGCAGAGAGGAGGACAAAACTCCACCGTAAGATCCTGCGGTTCTCTGTGCAGATGTGGAGAGCTTTGTTTCGGTTCCCTTCCCCCCGTCTCAGCAGTTGGCAGCAGAGGGGAGGACAAAACTCCACCATCAGATCCTGCAGGGCTCTGTGCAGCTACGGAGAGGTTTGTTTCGGTCCCCCCCCCCCCCCCCCGTCTCAGCAGTTGGCAGCAGAGAGGAGGACAAAACTCCACCGTAAGATCCTGCGGTTCTCTGTGCAGATGCGGAGAGCTTTGTTTCGGTTCCCTTCCCCCCGTCTCAGCAGTTGGCAGCAGAGAGGAGGACAAAACTCCACCATCAGATCCTTTAAGGGCTCTGTGCAGCTATGGAGAGGTTTGTTTCGGTATCATTTATTATCTTTGTATTTATTGTTCATTTGTGATTATTATTTTCAAAAAGTGTTGAGTCTATTACATAGAACCTTTAAGAGATCCTTTTTCATAATCATATTTAGTTGATGATTCTATTGATAACTAAAGATCTATAAAGTGGAAACAGGACCTCCTTCCTCCTGCCAGGGATCCTTCTAGTAATAACTAAAGATCTACAGTATATAGGGGAATATGACCTCCTTCCTCCCGCCGGTGACCCCTCTAGTGATATAAAGATCTACATAGAGAAATCAGGACCTCCTTCCCCCTGCTGGTGATCCCTCTAGTGATATAAGATCTATATAGAGAAATCAGGACCTCCTTCCTCCTGCTGGTGATCCCTCTAGTGACATAAGATATATATAGAGAAATCAGGACCTCCTTCCCCCTGCTGGTGATCCCTCTGGTGCAGTGGTCTCCAAACTGTGGCCCGGGGGCTGGATGTAGCCCTTTGCTTGCTTTTATCCGGCCCTTGGGGCACTATTTCATTTACCAACACCAATAATGGGGCACAGTACCTCCAATGACACCAACAATGGGGCCCAATGGCACTAAAGATGGGGCACAATTCCTACCAATGACACCAATGATGGGGAACAATTCCTTCCAATGACACCAGTGATGGGGCACAATTCCTCCCAATGATACCAATGATGATGCACAGTTCCTCCCAATGACACCAACAATGGGGCACAGTTCCTCCCAATGACACCAACAATGGGGCTCAATGACACCAATGATGGGGCACAATACCTCCCAATGAAGATAGTGATGGGGCACGGTTCCTACCAAATACACCAGTGATGGGGCACAATTCCTCATAATAACATCAACAATGGGGCACAATTCCTCCCAATTACATCAACGATGGGGCACCATTCCTCCCAATAACACCAATGATGGGGCACAATTCCTTCCAATGACATCAGTGATGAGGCACAATTTCTCCCAATGATACCAATGATGATGCATAGTTCCTCCCAATGACACCAACAATGGGGCACAGTTCCTCTCAATGACACCAACAATGGGGCCCAATGACACCAATGATGGGGCAAAATTCATCCCAGTGAAGCCAGTGATGTGGCACAGTTCCTAGCAAATAGACCAGTGATGGGGCACAATTCCTCCCAATTACATCAACGATGGGGCACAATTCCTCCCAATGACACCAATGATGGGACACTATTCCTACCAATGACACCAAGGAAGGGGTATTGTTTACTCCATCTGATGCTGGGACATATTCCACTCCTGATGGTCACAGGGCGGTCCCTCTAAAGTCTGAAGGACAGTAAACTGGCCATTTGTTTAAAAAGGTTTGGAGACTCCTGCTCTAGTGATATAAAAATCTATATAGAGGAATCAGGACCTCCTTTCTCCTGCTGGTGACTCCTCTAGTGATATAAAGATCTATATAGGGGAAGCGGGACCTCCTTCCTCCTGCTGGTGACCCCTCTAGTGATATAAAGATCTATATAGGGGAAGCGGGACCTCCTTCCTCCTGCTGGTGACCCCTCTAGTGATATAAAGATCTATATAGCGGAATCGGGACCTCCTTCCTCCTGCTGGTGATCCCTATAGTGGTATAAAGATCTATATAGAGGAATCGGGACCTCCTTCCTCCTGCTGGAGATCCCTCTAGTGATATAAAGATCTATATAGAGGAATCGGGACCTCCTTCCTCCTGCCGGTGACCCCTCTAGTGATATAAAGATCTATATAGAGGAAACGGGACCTCCTTCCTCCTGCCGGTGACCCCTCTAGTGATATAAAGATCTATATAGGGGAAACGGGACCTCCTTCCTCCTGCCGGTGATCCCTCTAGTGATATAAAGATCTATATAGGGGAAACGGGACCTCCTTCCTCCTGCCGGTGATCCCTCTAGTGATATAAAGATCTATATAGGGGAAACGGGACCTCCTTCCTCCTGCCGGTGACCCCTCTAGTGATATAAAGATCTATATAGGGGAATCGGGACCTACTTCCTCCTGCCGGTGACCCCTCTAGTGATATAAAGATCTATATAGGGGAAACGGGACCTCCTTCCTCCTGCCGGTGACCCCTCTAGTGATATAAAGATCTATATAGGGGAAACGGGACCTCCTTCCTCCTGCCGGTGACCCCTCTAGTGATATAAAGATCTATATAGGGGAATCGGGACCTACTTCCTCCTGCCGGTGACCCCTCTAGTGATATAAAGATCTATATAGGGGAAACGGGACCTCCTTCCTCCTGCCGGTGACCCCTCTAGTGATATAAAGATCTATATAGAGGAATCGGGACCTCCTTCCTCCTGCCGGTGACCCCTCTAGTGATATAAAGATCTAAATAGAGGAATCGGGACCTCCTTCCTCCTGCCGGTGACCCCTCTAGTGATATAAAGATCTATATAGAGGAATCGGGACCTCCTTCCTCCTGCCGGTGACCCCTCTAGTGATATAATGATCTATATAGAGGAATCGGGACCTCCTTCCTCCTGCCGGTGACCCCTCTAGTGGTATAATGATCTATATAGAGGAATCGGGACCTCCTTCCTCTTGCCGGTGACCCCTATAGTGGTATAAAGATCTATATAGAGGAATCGGGACCTCCTTCCTCCTGCCGGAGATCCCTCTAGTGATATAAAGATCTATATAGAGGAATCGGGACCTCCTTCCTCCTGCCGGAGATCCCTCTAGTGATATAAAGATCTATATAGAAGAATCGGGACCTCCTTCCTCCTGCCGGTGACCCCTCTAGTGATATAAAGATCTATATAGAGGAAACGGGACCTCCTTCCTCCTGCCGGTGACCCCTCTAGTGATATAAAGATCTATATAGAGGAAACGGGACCTCCTTCCTCCTGCCGGTGACCCCTCTAGTGATATAAAGATCTATATAGAGGAAACGGGACCTCCTTCCTCCTGCCGGTGACCCCTCTAGTGATATAAAGATCTATATAGAGGAATCGAGACCTACTTCCTCCTGCCGGTGACCCCTCTAGTGATATAAAGATCTATATAGAGGAATCGAGACCTACTTCCTCCTGCCGGTGACCCCTCTAGTGATATAAAGATCTATATAGGGGAAACGGGACCTCCTTCCTCCTGCCGGTGATCCCTCTAGTGATATAACGATCTATATAGAGGAATCGGGACCTCCTTCCTCCTGCCGGTGACCCCTCTATTGGTATAACGATCTATATAGGGGAATCAGGACCTCCTTCCTCCTGCTGGTGATCCCTCTAGTGATATAAGATCTATATAGAGGAATCAGGACCATCTTTTAAAAAGGTTGGGAGAACCACAATCGGGCTCAGGGTAGGATTTCTGCTGCTGTTCCTAATTTTGAGATATGGATTGCGAAAATAATTACACGGACAACTGTCCAGTACAACCACTTTCACA
The DNA here is from genome assembly GCF_062004578.1 of Staurois parvus. NCBI lineage: Eukaryota > Metazoa > Chordata > Amphibia > Anura > Ranidae > Staurois > Staurois parvus. The sequence continues at coordinate 335,384 of NW_028319066.1, forward strand.
TCATCTCATCTCTGTTTATTGCAGGGCGGTGCTTAACCTTTTATACATAGAAAACAATAGAGTACACGTCACTATTACGTATATACAGTCACATTCTGAAAGGCACATTTTGCTTGGTTGAAATATAGGAGAAATGTAGAAACTTGATGCTTGCTTCTCATCCCGTTATCTTTCCACTCCTCCTCACATTCACAAAGTCTAAGTGAAAACGTCTCAGTGCGAAGGGAGGGGTTGAGAGCATCGTTCTGAGCAAAACAAGTTAAGGAGGACTACAAAGCCCAGCAGACAATATATATATATATATATATATATATACATTTAGAAATATAAAAAAGTATAAAAGTAAATATGTATAAAATGTATATTTTAAATAGAAAACAGAATAGGCATTTTACCAAATCCATCACACTTTCTCCTGCTGGTGACCCCTCTATTGGTATAACGATCTATATAGGGGAATCAGGACCTCCTTCCTCCTGCTGGTGATCCCTCTATTGGTATAACGATCTATATAGGGGAATCAGGACCTCCTTCCTCCTGCTGGTGATCCCTCTAGTGATATAAGATCTATATAGAGGAATCAGGGCCTCCTTCCTCCTGCTGGTGATCCCTCTAGTGATATAAGATCTATATAGAGGAATCAGGGCCTCCTTCCTCCTGCTGGTGACCCCTCTATTGGTATAACGATCTATATAGAGGAATCAGGACCTCCTTCCTCCTGCTGGTGATCCCTCTAGTGATATAAGATCTATATAGGGGAATAAGGTCCTCCTTCCTCCAGATTAAAAGAAGTCAGAAAAAGAAGTACTGCTAGATCAGTTCAGGCCGGCCTCTTTTGCAGGTCTAGATATGTAAAACATTCAAAATAAGTGTCTATACTGTTTAAAATGCAGTAGTGCACTGTCCCATACTTCTCTGCACATGCTCAGTTGCTCTCTATTTTTAGGCATTGTGCCGAGTTTGTAGAGTCCAGTCTGCTGACAACGTAAACATGTACTGCTGCTCAGGTGCTTTGGGCTTCAGCAAAATGGATGCCTCCAGTAAAGAGACTGAAACAATGCTGGAGGCAATTTACAGCACACGCTGATTTTGGTAGCATAATTATTAATGTGGAATGTATGTTCCTTGTTAACCACTTGCCCTCCAGAGGATTTACCCTCCTTCCTGACCAGGCCATTTTTTTGATACGGCGCTGTGTTGCTTTAACTGACAATTGCGCGGTCATGCAATGCTGCACCCAAATGTAATTTATGTCCTTTTTTCCCACAAATGGAGCTGTCTTTCGGTGGTATTTGATCGCCTCTGTGTTTTTTATTTTTTGCGCTATAAACAAAAAAAGACCGACACTTTTGAGAAAAAAACTAATATTTTTGACTTTTTGCTTTTAAACATGTCCAGTAAAAAATTTTAAAAAATCAAATTTCATCAAATTTAGGCCAAAATGTATTCTGCAACATTTCTTTGCTAAAAAAAATCCCAATACGTGTAAATTAATTGGTTTACATGAAAGTTATAGAGTCTACAAATGGTGGTATAAATACTGGAATTTTTTTTTTTAATACCAGTAATGGCAACGATCAGCGACTTATAGCGGGACTGCAGGACTGCGGTGGGCATTCTGACACTGGGGGGGGAACTGACTGTCACTGACATCCCCAGTGACACTAATACAGTGATCAGTGCTAATAAAAAGCTCTGACACTGTACTAATGACACTGGTCAGGAAGGGGTTAAAATCTGGGGTGATCAAAGGGTTAACTGTGTGTTTTTCTGTGTAAGCACACTGCTTTGTATGACTCTGCTATGCAGAGCCATACAAAGCAATGTACAGGAGCTGACAAGGGAGAGATCTGTATTGTTTACATACAGACCTCTCCCCCGGCAGTGGTACTTGGCAATCGCTGGGTGCCGGCGGGGAATCACCGGCTGGGACCCAGTGATCAACAGCTGAGACTGCCCTACCCGGCAATGCAAAATCACACATATATATATATATATATATATATATATATGTGTGTGTGTGTGTGTGTGATTTTGTGCAGCCCTGCTGCCCTGTAGCAGTATCTCTGCTATAGGGTGGCAGGAAAATGGTTAAAGAGCATTATTTTTTACCAAGT